>NC_083469.1:9863690-10083690 GCF_030014155.1 Tachysurus vachellii
GCATCAGACTCAGATCAGGAGAGCAGAGATTCTAGGTGGTCAGTGTCTCATTCTAGGTGGTCAGTGATGTGAGAAGACCTTATTGGTTAATAATAATAATCCTTGCACTGCAGTTATTGGATGAAGATTTGAAGTTTAGAAAAACTGAATTATAGACATTTGGGAAATTTGTACATAGTTAAGTCAATGGATGTTGGTTTCATTTAAGTCTGTTCTGTTTCCAGCTTCTGTAATGTACAAACAGGAAGAATTAAACAAGGATGGTGTAAGAATCAATAACCAAAAACAGCAAACATACACACCAGGACAACAAAATTATTTGAGGCACAAGAAATCAAGACTTCGACTTAACAACAACGAATTACGATAAGATCTCACAATGACACAGTGATACAACAAGGTATAAATACACAACAAATCAAAACATAGAACAGGTGAACACAATCAAGTAACCAAGGTGAAGACACAAGATTATAAACCAAACCAAACCAAACATGAAGACAAGGCATGCATCACAGGGGAACACAAGTTATTTACATGAAACAGTGGTTCAAGGAAGAAATAAAAATCTTTAAAAAATCTCAATGCAAAAAGTCAGTAGCGAATAGCAAAGCTGAAATCAATGTCTTGAGCATTCTGTATCTATAATATCTTTGTTTTGTGTAAATGGAAGAGATTTAAACTAAGAAGATATGGAATTAAGAAGATACAGAAATAAACACAGAACAGGAGAATACAATCAGGAAACAAAAAAAAATTCTGACAAGGGGAGGAGCCCCAAACTGGCAACTGAAAAACAGTCATTAGTTATACACTTAGTAAATATTGTATTTGATGTTTTTATGGCATGCATGGACACTTAAGGATTTTACATTTAATGCTATATTACATTCTTAAAGTTAGAAATGCAACTTAATCCTCATTGGGAATTATTATTTTTATGCTTTTCATCAGGAAAGATGATGTTATAGATTGGCGCTTGCTAAATAAGGACGGTTCTTAAAGAGGTTTGCTGGTTAGCTCATGTAACATCGACTTCAGTTTCAGAGCAGCTAGGGGTATCTGTGTTTCCAGATGATGTGTTGTGCAGACCCCTGGTAATGATTTGGGAGAAGTATGACCCTGCTGCAGTCAGATCAATTTCCTATCTCAGACCCCTGGAGCACTCTCTCAGCATGAGGCGAGATCAGCAGAGAGAGGGAGGGTGGGTGAGGGTCGAGGGCACTGGAGGTGCTAGGGGAACCAAGCCATAAGGGGCAGGACGTAGAAGTGAGTAGACCCTCTGGTCCAGTCACAGCTCCCTCTCAAATGCTAACACTGGCTCTCAGATTACATAAATGAGTAATGACACCCAGGCCTTGCAGCAAGACAGGCCAATGATCACCTCAGCTCTGGTAGACAGCGGCGCGAAAGGGGGTGAGAGGAGATTTGTGAAAGGAGGTGCGGATGAGAGAGGGATGAATGATGGCTTAAGGTAAAGGAGAAAGCTCTCCATCATTGTGCATGTTATGAAAAACAATAAATAGGTCAGATCCGAACCATGCTGAGACATGCTGAGATGTGGCAAGAGAGAATTAGGACACCAAAGTGTATCATGCATTGCATATTTCAGCAAGTCATATGTTTTGGTACATAGGTGATGTCAGTGAAGGTGCAACCCAATCACAAAACATAAATTTCAAGGCTAAAATTGGAATATCACACTTTGTTTTAATGCTGGCAAGATTCTGTGTGCTGTAGATGTGGCATAGAGTGCTGCATGGGTACCACAGGGAAGCATGCTGATGTTTAATGCATGACCCCATACGTGAGCTAGAGAGAGCTTTCTCTCTCTCTATCTCTCTCTCTCTGTTTTTCTCTGTCTCTCATACTCTCTCTCCCACTTTCCTACTACCTCTCTCTCTCTCTCTCTCTCTCTCTCTCTCACTCTCACTCTCTCTTTCTCTCTCTTCCTCGCTCTCTGCCTGGCCTTGGCGCTGAAGCGAGCAGCCCACTCACTAAGCAGAATTAATGTCTGCTTCGAGAGCTGCATACTAAAGCGCAGACAATCAGGCACACAGCCTATATAGGACGAGACAGCATGGTGCTTCTTCTATTGCACTCTTTCAGCAGCCGCCGAGCCCCTCCCCGAGCAGACCACAATCAGAGCGTCTGACAGTCGGCTTCACGTTCTCACAGTCCGATTGTTTCACTTCTGGAAGAAAGGCAAAGTGGCATTCCATGCTAGTGGTGGTGTTGTGTCTAGTTAGGTGGCTGCTGTGTTTTCAGCAAGGCTGTGCTTAGCTATTCTCATCCCGACAACAAAGAGTGTGACAGAATGCACACGCGTGAGAGAGAGCATCAGAGGAGCGAGCAACAATGGAGCTAAAAGAGGGTGAAATCCTAGTGAGAGAATTCAGCAAGTGGTGGAATGCATCATTTATCTGTCTCTTAGCGCACTCACACACACACACACACACACACACACACACACACACACACACACACACACACACACACACACAAAAACAAGCATTCAATGTTGTCTGGTGGAATTGTAAGAAAACTGATTGCTGACTATTGGTGAAAATATGTGGCATGCTTGTGTGCATCCATTTGTGTGTGTACTGTATGTGCACATGTGTGTGTGTGTGTGTGCTGTATGTGCACATGTGTGTGTGTGTTTTTCAGTTTACAGCAGAGCTGTAGCAGACTGAGGAAACTGTATTACTCTGATTATAAGCATGGTGTCACGTTTCTGAAAGGGCATTCATTTTTCTCTCCACACTCCACTGCAGCATCATTAACACCTCATCTTCATCTCCCCGCTCTCTCCCAGCACTTGGCTACTTTTAATTAGCATCTGTGAATACGGGAGACTGACACACGCTTGAACGCACTCTTCCAAAAGAGCTACAATTCTTTTTTTCTATAAAATGCACACTTTCACCTCAGTTAAAATTGTGTGGCATCCTTGCAATTTGCCTGCTTAAAACTCAAAGAGATGGCAATGAATTTGAGGCACACTGAACTAATATCAGTGGAATCGGTTTGATGGGCTGTACATGCTATCAAGGGTAATCCTGTGGTTTTTTTTAGCTTACTCTCTATCCACTGCATATGTGACACTAACACGGATGATCATTTTGAGCACATTCCCCTGAACTACTGTATATTTAGTTATATAGACTAAAACTATATACACATTCTGAACACATTTAGTGATATTGTACTATATATAAGATTGTACTGTGTATTTGAAGTCTGTTGCAATATAAATACTAAATATTCATTGTTTTTTCATTAATCAGTGGTGAATTAGTTGTAAAGGTTCTAAGGTACAGCATATAGGGGTCAGGAATAGGAGGCAAAGGCAGATTTTTATTTTATTAAGTGTGAAATAATAAAAAACAACTATGGCTGCAAGACAATAAGACACTTATACACAGAAAGTATAAAATGATGGCAATCAGGGTATAATAGGGCTGATGGGAAATGTAGTTCAGCACCTTTTGGGAGCTACCATGACAATGGCATTATAATAGATATTGATACTTGCGTTATAGCATGATTATAAGATATCAAGCAATTATTTATAGTACTTTATTATTATTAAACCTGAGAAAACTTCTAAAAATGCTTGACAATGAAAGATAAACACAGTTATAATGATTTATGAAATGGGCTTCATAGAAAGTGTGACTGAAAATCGTATGTGTGTATCGTTAATCTACATTGAATGTGAAATACATAACGTTTTCTCCCTCTCAATCACTGCTTATTGCACTTTGAAACAGAGCTGGCAAAAGGAGCAATTAGCTGAATCTATCATATTCTACAGGAAGGGAGAACAAATTTAGCTAATGATCCGTGCAAGCTTCTGTGATTTTAGCCTGTACTTTATATGGTTTATGATGAGGGACTGTGTATGGGTATGCTTGTGTGTGTGTGTGTGTGTGTGTGTGTGATAGGAGAAAGAGAGGAATGGAAGCTGATATGGCACGCTTCACAGAGTAAATGTGATTTCCATGCAGATTTGAATGCATAATTGCATGTATATTTTTGGTATGTTTCAGAAAATGAAACTGGAGGAGGAGTGGTGAACTCTTGATGGGGGGTGGTTCTTATCTGAAGTTTACCACCGTGGGCTAAGGATCAACTGAAGGTCTGGACCAAAGAGTAATCAAACCTGCATTCAGATCAGGTAACATATTCATCATGAGCACAGATTTTCTGCTCCACCATCATTAGGTTTTAGTTGTGTGTTAATACACAGACATAACAGTATAATGAGACAGACGTCAAGGGAAAGTCCCTAACTACATCTAAATCCTCTTGTAGTCCTCCACAGGGAATTAAAATGGACCTCATTATAATAATTAGTTCTAAAAATGAGAGGTTAAATACCAGTGGCCCCTCCTCCATCATTTGCATATTTATACTCCTACCTACGCTGATGATTTTTTTTTTTTTGCTCGTGCATAAATGCTTTTAAAGGAGTTCATATTGTTATAATTATTTTGTAAATTAAGTCAGTTCTTCAGAATATTCTATTTTCCAGGATATATAATACTGTATATACAGTGCAACAGTCTATATAATATATATAGTGAAGTTAATCATTGAACCAATAAACCAAGTTAGGACCAACACTATAGACTATAATTACTACTAGTACTACTACCACCACTATGACTAGTTAGTGTCCAGCTCTATGCCCTACTACTTTTACTAGTACTACCATTACTACTACTAGTTAGTGTCCAGCACTATACGTTACTACTACTACTACTACTACTACTACTACCACTACTACTACTACTACTACTAGTTTGTGTCCAATGCCATAAACTACTACTACTACTACTACTTCTACTTGCTAGTGTCCAATGTTATACACTACTTTTACTACTACTTCTAACTCTACTACTACTAGTTAGTGTCCAATGCTATACACTACTATATCAACTACCACTTGCACTAATTTCACTACTACTACTAGTTTGTGTGTAACACCACACAGCAATACTTCTAGTATGACTTCCACTACTACTATTATTAGTATGTGTCCAACACTACACACTACTAGTTCTACTATTACTACCACTACTACTAGTTTGTGCCCAACACTATACAGTTCTACTTCTATTACTACTTCCACTACTATTACAAGTTTGTGTCCAACCACTACTGCTAGTACTACTAGTTAGTGATCAGCACTATAATTCTGCACTAATTTTCTTTTTCTGCTGGCTACAACACCATTCTACAGTCATTTCTACAATTGGTGTATATCAATGACAGTGTGCTCTGACTCAGAGACTCTTTTGATGCTATGTTTAGATTGAAATCATTTTTTCTCATGACATATAATGCCTAGACATCATTCCATTATTTCTCTATAACAGTAATCATAGTGGACATTTGACCTAATGCGGTCTTGTAGAACCAATAAAGGATAAAGACTCTTCTGTACAAACTTCTGTACTTAACCAGACAGGCCTGATTCACATACACAAATAGTGCCAACAACAGATTGACAAAAGGTTTGGATTTAAGTCAGCAGTGCATTAAGGTAAAGATTCCCGTTGTCATTTGTAACAAGATGAACTGCACATCATTCTCATTTTACTTTCCTGCTTTTGAAATATTCATGGATCTCAAACTTGAGGCTGAATGTTTATGTGCTATATAAAAAAACACACATTTTGCTAATATTTTAGATTATTGCATGTCACATTAACAAGCTGGATAGTTTTATTGCTAGAATTTACAAAAAGCACATTTCCCCCCTCTAATGATCTGTTTTAACCTGTACACAATTAAACTGCAAGTACTAATGACCTTCATGAAAAGAGAATTTTCTACAATTGTCTGAGATTTGATTTGAAAGAATTTAAAATAAAAGGCTTAACTATTAGTAATTTCAATTTTCTTTCCTGGTTCTTTACTCCCTGTTGTACTCAGTCATGTGTGTTGATTAAATATCTACCTACTGGAAAGATGTAGCTATATGTGGCATTAACATGGTGATCGCATCTTACCAGATGGAGGTGGATGTAGCAGACAAGCGCCATCGCACACGCTCGAAAGGTATTTTCAGCATCTCCTTCTCTAACCCTACAGCATCTTTAAAGCTCTGTGAAAAATACATTTTGCCCCATTTTATGTCGGAGATGTACCCATCTCTAATCACTCTTATTTTCCTTTCTCTTCCTGTTCTGTTCCCTAGTGCCCTTGGAACCAGCAATACAAGAGCTGTTCAGGTCAGTAATATTGAAGGTCACAACATATACGCCAACCTGCAGTCCTACATTTAGTAAAAATAAAGCCTTTTATCCTTTTTCATAGAGTAATAAAGCACAGGCATACTGAGATGGCTGCTTCTTTAAGGCTACCCCTTTTAACCTAGCCTGGATTTATCTTTCTTTTATTAGCTAAGAGAATCTAGAAAAAAGCATATTCTGAGAAGATACAATTATCAGTTCGTGTGAGTAACCACCATGAGTGCTCGCTAAAATGCTCTTGTTTGCTGCAGGAAAGGCATCACTGTTGTAGTTGGAGCACTGAGTGCTGTATCTTGGTGTGTTGCGAAAGCATTTTAATAATTCTGTTTGTGAAAGCATGATTAATGAAGTCTTTGACAAAGGTTAACTTGGTAATAGGAGTGAATTGCACTTTTACTAGACTTGGCACCCACTGAGTTTGAGAGATGAAACAGCACCAGCAGAACAAACGGGTGTATAGCAAATAAGTTTGACCTGCTGTAAATGCAAGGGAGGTGTGATGAAAAAGAATAGATCAGCTGCAGGAAATGTCTCATTGTTATTATGACAAAATGCCTCGGAACAATTTATAGTGCACTACAGTTGGAAGTGTGCTGGCATACACATACATACGCTATACATTAATTACAGTGCATACTTTATTTTTTTTAGGTATTTGGTTGCACTGGATCTTGGTGAACATATTGTCCTGTGATGGCTGATGGCATTTTGACTATAAAATGTTGCACTCAGTGGGCTGCATGGTGGCATAGTGAGTAGCGTCGATGTCTCCAGCATGCAGGGTGGTCATGCTATCCAGTGATTATCCGTGAGCTTACTGTCTCTATGGCTTCACATGTTATCCTAATGTCTGGCAGGGTTTTCTACAGTGAGTCAACTGGCTATGCTAAATTGCCGCTAGCTGTGAATGAGTGTTTAATGAATGAATAATCTGCAATGGATTGGTGTCTCATCCAGGACATATATTTACATTGCACCCAGAGGATAAACTCCTGAACTACCATGATCAGCACGAAGTGGTTACTAAAGACGAATGAATTCTCACCTATCACATGACTGTGGTAGGTGGGTCAAGTATATATATATATATATATATATATATATATATATATATATATATATATATATATATATATATTTATTTATATATATATATATATATATACATACATACATCTGTATGTGTGGAACACGGAATACATATTAGAGCTTATTTCTTGTTCAGGAAACCCAAATGACACCGCAGACCAACAAGTGAACCTATACACTTGAATTTGCATAGACTCTAATTCAGCCTGAATAAATTACATGCAAGTGTCTAATTTGGGAGCAAGACCTTAATTAACCCTGAATATGTATTCCTTAAAATACAATGGTATTTTATGTGCCCATAAACATATTATTATTGTCTACTGACAGACATTTTTCGTGCATATTGTTAGACATTTTTGGCGTCATGCTATTTTCAATCAGGACGTTTTAGGATTATTATGTCAGTTATTGTAATTCCACTTTTGATAGATACGATTCAGTATTTTGTAGCCGAAAACATAACAGCCTACTCTCTAAAACAAATCAGTGGCTTGAATTGAAGCATCGAGCAAGATTATTCCCTTGATCAGTACAGTATCAGCAAAGCCGGTGGACTGCTATGAGACTCCAGCACTGCTGCTTATTCCTTCACCAGTCTCTTGCATCCGCAAATAAATGATACTGTATTTTCCATCAATTTGTGATTTTCTGGTATTTACTCTGATACGTTCTTGACAAACTTTCTGTAATGGGAGCTGAGATCAAACATATATTTATAGTATGTACACAAATTCACTGGTTTGGATGTTGAACAGGGAAATAAAGAGAAAAACATCAGTACTGCGTCTCAACGTATTTAAGACTCGGCACAAACGAAAATCTCGTCAAACCTTTGCTCTTCTCTTCGGTTGATTCTGCAGCCCAAAGATAGCAATTAATCAGCTGGTCGATATGAAGGCACAGGAGGAGGAGGCATCTATAATGCCAATAATATGTGATCAGTACTGATGGTAGTGCTCTCTTGAGATGAGATAGCTGGTAGAATAAACACAGTTTGACTTTGCACTGGTATCTGGACTGAGCAGATACGGAGCAGCAATCATATAAGATTTGTAGCTTAGGGAAATAAAGTGAATAGTTTACCTTGTGCGCATAAACACACATTTGGAAATAACGCAGAATGTATGTATGTATGTGCCTGCATACATTTCAAGGTACACACATTCCTCCCAGCATGTACCCAACATGTATTTCTTTCTATTTTAGCTGCCCAGCACCGCATTGTGATGGGATTGGGCACGTTAGTGGAAAATATGCAAGACATCAGAGGTAAAGGGGGCTAACTTTTCTCATTACATTGCTGGTCGATAAACAGTCTCCACATGCAGCACTCTGTGGGTCCAGAGTTTATAGTCCTCGATCCTGTTGGTCATTTTAAACTCTATTGTTCAAAATGCACCCACCATATCTACCATATTTCCTATAAGCCATTGGTCTGAAATGAGGCTCTCTTCTTACAACTGTGCCCTAATCACATCTCAAGGAGAAATTACCAGCAGTTCCTTTCTGGCATTTTTAAAGGCTCAGAACCTCATTGAATGAGAAAATATACATTTCTCCACATAAACCCTGTGCTTGGCTTTATGATGCAAAATATTTTCCCTGGGAAGTTTCAAGGCTGTTCACCGCATAAATATTCCTGCACATTTCAGTACAATTTGCATATTAATGGTTAGATGTGATTTTTTGGGGGGGTGGTAGAGGTGGTGAGGGTGAGGGTGAATAAGGGGGTGTGATGGTGTATGGGGCAGATTCTGCAGAACAGCCTTGTTTGCTCTGCATTAGCTTAGTGTTTGGGTGAATGTGGTAATTTGACAGTTGATATTCAACATTTAAAGCTCAGATATGACCTACAGGCAGATGGTACCATTTCCGCAGACAAAATAATGACGTGATTAATGTACAATGAGCAAGTGGCAAAAACTAGAAATGAGACTTCAATTAGAATGTAGAAAATAATCCAGATGAAAAACACTGTGAATGCTGTGACCTTCTTCTGACTGACAAGCATCATTGCACACAGATTAAAGCTATATGATGGAGCAAATGTCACTTCTTAAATCTCTCTTATGCTGTTTAAAAAAAAAAAAAAAAAACACTTGTTAGTATTCAGCATATACACTGATGTTTAAAAGATTGTGAAATCAATGTTTTCAGTAAAATATAATTCATTTTGTTGAAAGCCCATAATACTGAACTGGCAGTTTAGTTGTTACTAAATCAGTAAACTGCGGTGGCCGAGATACGGTGGCCGAGAAGTGAAAAACACATTAAGAAATCCGAAAGCACATTAACAAATTCGAAAACAAATTAACAAATCCGAAAACACATTAACAAATTCGAAAACAAATGAACAAATCCGAAAACACATTAACAAATCCGAAAACACATTAACAAATCCGAAAACACATTAACAAATTCGAAAACAAATTAACAAACCCGAAAACACATTAACAAATCCGAAAACACATTAACAAATCCGAAAACACATTAACAAATTCAAAAGCAAATTAACAAATCCGAAAACACATTAACAAATCCGAAAACACATTAACAAATCTGAAAACACATTAACAAATCTGAAAACACATTAATAAATCTGAAAACACAACAAGTCAGACAACCCGGAAGAGTTTGGTATAGTTTGTGAATGGAAACTTACCGATCATCGGACGAGACACCTTTCATTCACCTGTATATCTTGAATGACAGGTGTCTTGTCCAATGATCGGTAAGTTTCCATTCACAAACTATACCTACCTCTTCCGGGTTGTCTGAATCGGTGCACGAAACACATTAACAAATCAGAAAACTCATTAACAAATCCGACAACACAACGACAATTCAGACAACCCGGAAGAGGTTGGTATAGTTTGTGATTGGAACACGTACATAGGGGGCACGGTGGCTTAGTGGTTAGCACGTTCGCCTCACACCTCCAGGGTCGGGGTTCGATTCCCGCCTCCTCCTTGTGTGTGTGGAGTTTGCATGTTCTCCCCGTGCCTCGGGGGTTTCCTCCGGGTACTCCGGTTTCCTCCCCCGGTCCAAAGACATGCATGGTAGGTTGATTGGCATCTCTGGAAAATTGTCCGTAGTGTGTGATTGTGTGAGTGAATGAGAGTGTGTGTGTGCCCTGCGATGGGTTGGCACTCCGTCCAGGGTGTATCCTGCCTTGATGCCCGATGACGCCTGAGATAGGCACAGGCTCCCCGTGACCCGAGGTAGTTCGGATAAGCGGTAGAAGATGAATGAATGAATGAATGGAACACGTACCGATCATTGGACAAGACACCTGTCACTCAAGGTATACATAAAGTTCAACAGTCTGCCGCAGGGAAAAGTTGGAATGGATGGATGGAATGGATTATTGTGGAGTAATTCTGTTATTTTCTTATATTTAAACGGAGAACTTTACACATTACACATAAGACTTTAAGACAAGACATTACATTTTACACATTCCATACCTGTATATCTTGAGTGACAGGTGTCTTGTCCAATGAT
Source organism: Tachysurus vachellii (assembly GCF_030014155.1). Lineage (NCBI taxonomy): Eukaryota > Metazoa > Chordata > Actinopteri > Siluriformes > Bagridae > Tachysurus > Tachysurus vachellii. The sequence continues at coordinate 9,874,553 of NC_083469.1, forward strand.
CGGTAAGTTTCCATTCAAAAACTATACTTACCGTTTCCGGGTTGTCTGACTTGTCATTGTGTTTTCGGATTTGTTAATTTGTTTTTGGATTTGTTAATTTGTTTTCGGATTTGTTAATTTGTTTTCGGATTTGTTAATGTGTTTTCGGATTTGTTAATTTGTTTTGCACTTCTCGGCCACCGTATATAACAAATTGCTAATGATTACAGTTTGCACTGATTAAAAACAACACAATAACCATTTATAATTCCATGTTATTACATTTTTCATGTAAGTACATTTTGTGGAACTTCCACAAGACACATTTGAGACATTGAAGTTAATAAGAAAAGACATGCAGATGGTCAGGTTACAGGGACAAGAACACTTACTGTATGAAGCTTTCACGCTGGCAGTTTAGTCAGAAACAGACCACTCAAAATGGGTAAGCTGTCATGCAGACTTGGAAGCGTGGCATGGTACCGAACTTGAGACTACTTGTAGGATGTGGAATGAGTTTGGTTGAAAAGTGAAAAGTGAAAAGTGACTCAACTCATACACGGGTCTGCACTTTTTCAGGAAGTAAAGTGACCTGCGCATGTGTTTTATCATGTGTTGATGACATCATTAGTTTCTATAGTTCCTGCCTGTACTATGAGGCAGTCGAATGTTGTGGGACACAGAAGAGGTGAGATACCTTCGTAGCATCAAAATAATATGTATATATATCAAGACAAGTCAAGAAGCTTTTATTGTCATTTCAACCATATATAGATGTTGCAGTACACAGTGAAATGAGACAACATTTCTCCAGGACCATGGTGCTACATAGAACAAAGACAGAGCTAAGAACTTCACTAAGTAGTCCTAGCCACATAAAGTGCATCTGTACAATCTGGTGCAAACAGTGCAAGACAAGACAAAAAGACAATACAGAGAAAACAATACACAAAAACAGCGCAGACCACTGCACATATTGTATGTTCAATCTATATTATGTGTGCAGAAATACTGGAATGAACACATTAGTATTATAGCAGCAATTACATGAGGTATAGTAAAGTAATATGCAAAACAGCAATTGACTGAAATGTGAGACAGCATGTGCAAAACAGTGTGCAAAACAGCATGTAAATTGTTTGATGGATGTATATTGGAAGAGTGTGTATTTGGTGTAGGTCTGTGCAGTCCATAAAGTTGATGTGCGTGTGTTTTGTTCTCAGTTCAGTTCAGTTATTAAGGCATCCGACAGCTTGTGGAAATATATGAAATCTCAGTGGTTAAGGTGTTGGACTACTGATCAGAACAGCATGGGTTCGAACCCCAGGTCCACTGAGCTGCCACTGCTTAGTTTTATCAACATTTAGAGACAGGTTGTTGGCTCTTCACCAGGCAGTTAGCTGTTGCACCTCCTCTCTGTATGCTGACTCGCCGTTCTTGCTGATGAGACCCACCACGGTCGTGTCATCGGTGATGATATGGTTCAATCTGTGCATTGCTGCACAGTCGTGAGTCAGCAAGGTGAACAGCAGTGGACTGAGCACGCAGCCTTGAGGTGCTCCAGTGCTCAGTGTGGTGGTGCTGGAGATGCTGTTCCCGATCCGGACTACTGAGGTCTCCCATTCAGGAAGTCCAGGATCCAGGTGCAGAGGGAGGTGTTCAGTCCAAGCAGGCTCAGTTTCACAATCAGGTGCTGAGGGATGATTGTGTTGAATGCTGAACTAAAGTCTATGAACAGCATTTGTACGTACAGTAAGTGTCTTTATTGTCCAAATGGGTGAGGGCTAAATGAATCGCCATGTCAATGGCATCGTCCGTGGAGTGGTTTGGATGATACGCCAACCGTAGAGGGTCCAGTATGGGTAGTCTTGATGTACCTCATGATGAGCTTATCAAATATACTGTATAGTATATTACGTTTGTCATGAGGTAAGATGAACACGTGCATTTTGGTTCAATAGGAATCAACAAGTTTGAAACCAGGCCAACACTGTGGTGGGTTACATCACATCAGGAAAAATCACACTCAGATTTGTTCTGCAGCAAACATGTCCAGTGTGAAAACCACCTTACTCACCAATACACAACACGTACACTGGAGACTCCTTCCATATATCTTAAATAAACATCTCCTTAGAGTACAGTGCATCAAAGATTATACATTTTCTCTAATAAATAACAGGAGAAATTCACAAGAGGTTCTTTTCTTAGAGCCCCGCCGACTGAGAAACTACAAGCTGTTGAATTGTACAAGCTTATGAATGATTTTGTTAGTACTGGTTGCTTAAGGACAATTAATGTCCATACTTTTCTTCCTTTGTTAACTTAACTCAGACCCTATAGAAAGCTGGTCAGATGTTGAATTTAGTTTGCAGGGATCTCACGTAGCCTTCTGTCCTTGCTAGGCAGCGAATCAAATCTTACTGTGTTGTATTATCACCTGTCCTTGTCTCAACCGTGCCATCATTGAATTGATCTGAATCTGCCGATCGCAAATCCCACAGCCTAGCCGTTATTTTGATTGTCACTGTACAGCTGATGGACGGCCAGGCTTGTGGGCGTATCGATTTCCATCTCGGGATAGGAGTTGGGGAGAGAAGTGAGAGAGAGTGAGAAATAGAGAGAGAGAGAGAGAGAGAGAGAGAGAGAGAGGCAGGACAGGGACGAGAGAGAAGATAACATGTGCTTCACTCAGAACCTCTCCAATACTCAGGTTCCACCACCCACCGTTTGCCAGATAATTAAAGATAAATAAAGCAAACACTCAATCCATCACCCCTCCCCACCTCCTCTCTCTCATTCATGGTTGAGCTAATTTCTTCTGTGGTCCTCATTTGCATGCTTATCAAAGTGTTTTGACTATCCGACAGAAGCCGCTGTAGGAAGGTGGCATCATTAATATGTTAATTAGTCCTTTTGACACTTTTCACTTGGCTATGTGTGTGATATGCTCCTCATCCATGACTTCATTCACATGCTTGCTGAATGTATGTCATTAGCTTCTTTATTTTGGTCCATACAAATAGTCAAGGGATATTTACAATGACTGCAGTGAGCAGGGAGCCAAGTGGCATCTTTATTCATATCAAGAGGTTTGTAGTGGGCTTATTCCCTCAGAGCACTTCAGATACATTTTACAGCATTTTTATTTTTTGCTTCTCCCTGAAGAGACTCTGCTCTGTCTTTTCTTGGCCGAAGTTTTTGGATTACCCTGATTTTCATTTTTAACCATTAATGCCACAATAACAGACAAACAGAAACCACTTGAGCTTACAAATATCGAAACTTTTTAAGCCTAAGTATGTAATAACTACAGAATCAAGGATGTACTTGCGTGAGCATACTTTTTATCCATTTATAGTTACTATTAACATCATAAAACATCCACGAAACAGGTTCCTATTATTCTCATCCAGCATCAGCACCCAGTAGCGCCGCCCCTTTTCTTCTATGTAAGCAAAGCCGCAGGCGTTGAGTGTATGGAGTGTCACACATTCCATCACAAGTACATCATGTACGTACTTGAAGTGCACTTCTTGTTGGAATTTTCAGTGTGAACACACTACACACACTATTTATACTACAAAATGGCATAAGTACAGTTATAGCTATAGAAATGATAACATATTAGAGCAAGAGCATTAATATAAATCTGTGATTTTCCTTGCAGGCAAAAATACTGTCAACAACTTCAGACCAATCAGATTCGCGAACTTAACAATACTGTGGTATTTAGTGTTTTAAATCACTTTGAACTTTAATCAGTATCTTTGTTTATATTCACCATGTTTGCAGTACGTATCCCAGTAAGATTTTATTCCTTTGTTAACAAAGTAAACAACAGTGAACTATTTTTGATGGCGTCCTTGTTAAGAAGTATTCCCTTATTCTTAATACTCCCTCAAACAAACCTTATGAAACAGCCTCTCTAGTTCTGAAACGTCAACATAGCAGGCTCTTTTTTCTCAGCTGCAGTCCACCCACTCAGAGTTGTGCTTAATAATTACTTTCAGCCAGGGCCCAATTTACTCTAGGCTACATGACTGACAAATATTCTCTCCTGTACCTGATGGTCAACACGCCCCTCTGAGCTGGCACTGGAATTACAGCAGCCTCTGGAGACAAATTACCACTCCGATAGGCCTTTGGCTCCATATGAGAAGAACAAGGAGATGATGAATGACAAACATATCTAAAATGAGAGGAGAGAAGGAGGTGGAGGAGGAGGAGGAGGAGGAGGAGGAGGAGAGGAACAGGTAGGCCCCGGCAGCATGCTGATGATCAGAAGGATTAGTTACGCCTTGCGCTATGCACTCTCTCACCTTTACACCCTGATACAATCGCACTACATTACACAAACCATGATAACATGTTACTATAACCAAGAGGGATTATGGTAGATATGATTTCAGGTTTAAATGGATTAGTACATGCATGCAGGAGTTGGGGAAATAGAAATGACTCATGACTTAATGTATGCGTTTTATATTCTTTGATGTTAGGGTTTAAGCAAATACGAAATATTATTTAAAATGAAGATATGAAGATGCGCTATAAATAGATACGAGGATTTTTTTGTAAAGTCATGCAAATGGAAAGCTTTTTACATTCAGAAGGTCACAGGACATTAACGTGAACATGAACAATGCATTTGCAGTGTTTATTCGCTTATCATTAGTAACTGTCTGGTTCTTGCTGCTGTAGTTTAATTTATACTAACAGTTTGTGCATGTATGTACGTGTGTACGTATGTACGTATGTATGTATGTATGTATGTATGTGTGTGTGTGTGTGTGTGTGTGTATGTATGTATGTGTGTGTGTATGTATGTATGTATGCACTGTATGTATTGGTGTGTGTATGTATGTATGTGTGTGTGTATGTATGTGTGTGTGTATGTATGTATGTATGTATGTGTGTGTATGTATGTATGTATGTATGTATGTATGTACGTATGTATGTATGTGTGTGTGTGTGTATGTATGTATGTATGTATGTATGTGTGTATGTATGTATGTATGTGTGTATGTATGTATGTATGTGTGTGTGTATGTATGTATGTATGTATGTGTGTGTATGTATGTATGTATGTATGTATGTATGTATGTATGTGTGTATGTATGTATGTATGTATGTATGTATGTGTGTATGTATGTATGTATGTATGTATGTATGTATGTATGTATGTATGTATGTGTGTATGTATGTGTGTATGTATGTATGTATGTATGTATGTATGTATGTATGTATGTATGTGTGTGTGTGTATGTATGTATGTATGTATGTATGTATGTGTGTATGTATGTATGTATGTATGTATGTATGTATGTATGTGTGTGTGTGTATGTATGTATGTATGTATGTATGTATGTATGTATGTATGTATGGATGGATGGATGGATGGATGGATGGATGGAAGGATAGATGGATGGATGGATGGATACCTCATCCCAACATCAGCATCATGTCAATGAATTACTTTAGACATTTTTGGAATGAAAATGCACACCTTGGACTTTGTTTTAGACCGGCCAACACAGCACATATGCATCGATACAGCACACAAGACTCCCACTCATTATTCAGAGACAAACAATTCCGACACAAATAGAATTAACAACATCACCCACAGTGCTGACAGGGAGCACACACATAGACATAGGGTGCAGACACATACACTCCCACACCCACACCCACACCCAACAACTCCACACACACACACAGACACACACATACACACAGAGCAACAGCAGCTCAGTGTGACAGCGATGTTTTGGGTGACATTTAGTTTTCTGGGCTGCACAAGCTGCTCCATAAATGAGTCATGAGCGAATCTGTGAAGGCTGAATAATGCATGTGTTGGGAGGTAGAAAACAAAGCATCACTGTTATTATTTGTTAATGAGAAAGCAAAGATAATGAGAGAGCCACCATTCTCTACCTGCCTCCCTCCTTTTATTTTAGGTGTAGACAAAAACAGAGCAGGATAGAGACCTCATTTCAGGAAATATACAACATTCTATACTTCACTTTAATGGTAAAGCCTTTGAGGAACAGCAGGTTCTGTATGAGATATATATTCAAATTTATTTCAAAAATAGTTTGAGTTTGAGTATGAAAAGCATTATTTTTTTATGCAGTTGCTTGGACATCAAAAAAATGTAATTAGTACATAAGCTTGCATTTCAACCAAAATCTATTTGTTATTCATTTATTTTTTATTTATCAAAGTATCACAAAAAATTGTATTGCATGTGTAATGTGAAAATGAGCTGTCTATGAGCATGAGTATGACCCCCTGTGCTTTCTTTAAGCTGTGATCGGCTTTGCACTTGTTCCATAGCGTTTTGTGATACCAGTCATTTTCCCTTTGATTCAGCCCTCCCACACACTAGCCATCACATTCTTCCTCATCCTAAAGAGTGCTAATTAAAACTGACGAGACATAGCAGAGCCTCCACTTAATGCGTCAAACACGAGGCGAGCCTCGACATTTATTAAACGCCATTCATTTCAGACCCCTTTTATTTTTAGGTGCCTCTTTTTTATCCACATATTTATTTAGATTTGTTTGTTTTCTTGCTTTTCTCTCGGTTCTAAGCGCAGCTCTACCGGTGCCAGGCTCTTGATTGCCGTGGTTGCAGCTGGGTTTGAATAATTGCCTGTCTTGGCAGGAGCGTGTCGGGGTGCTAAAGTCGAGTGCTTTCCTCCTGATGTATACCTCATTTGGATTCCGCTGACAGCCTCAGGGCTGTATTATTCATACCTTGACAGATAGCACTCACTAAAAGCATTGGCACGCAGCCAACCTGGCGGGCGGGCAGGCAGGTGGGCGGGTGGGCAGGCGCCAGGGGTACGATAGCGGAAGACTGCACCTCTCTGGCCGCAGGGGACACGAAGGGGGTGGAAGGCTCCACAATAAACCAGGAGCAGCAATATAGGCCATGTTATCCTGGCACGTAGACACACGGCCTCGCAATGCCATCTGAAGCCCATCTCCGGACCCAGTGAAGCGATGCCATGTGCACCGCCCGATAAGGTCACATTGATCATGCCACTGGCTCGCCAAGTGCCACCAAAAAATGTAAAAAAAAAAAAAAGAGCCCCCTCCCTTTCTGTCACATGCCATCAACTCCCCTCTGAGACAGCCTGCCACTGCAAACCACATTTCCATATTTAATTGGAGGCTTAATTTGATTGAATGACTGCATGGTGCAAGCAAAATTGCATAGGGAGGATCTATTAACAATAGACACTGGCAGTACGGTGAGGGTCTAATCAAGTCCTATTGTTGGGCTTTTGGAACAGAGGAGAAAAATCGCATGATGGTAAGATATTTAAATTTAAATATTCTAATAATTATGATTTTGGCTGAAATCTTTTCAGGTTCTCAGTAATAAAAAATAGAAATGAAATGCCGAATGAGTGAGTTGATTAGTGATGAAAAGAATACAAACTAGTTATACAATTCTACAACTGATGAATGATGGGGGAATTATCCTATTGTTTTAATAGTTCATTTAATAAATTCATTACTTTTGGTAGTTTGAACAGGATATTTTCGACACACGTGGAGTTAACGTCGAGTTATTTATTGTGTTTAGTAGTATTGTTTAATTTGTAATCTTTACTGTGCTTTTTTTTGTGATCCCACAGATGGGAAATTAAATAGAGACACAGATGAAGTGTACAAAGTGCTAAGCGTGCCAGACTATTGTGGGGCATGAGAAGCTGCGGTGGACTGTGAGGATACGCACCATGACCTCTAACCCCATGGACTCTCCATGTATTCCAATTACAATACATTATAGTCCAGATCAGACGACACCTCTTCAGCGGAATTTAGTAAATTAAAAAATATGAACTACGTAGGCAATAAAAACATTCCTTTTAACACGTTCATATAGGAAGATTACCGTTTTCTGTATTCTTTCTATTTAATATAGTGGGACATCAGCAAAACAGGTTAACTCTTCTTCAAATGTTCTGCCTTATTCTCTTTCTTAAGATAAGAAGAAAAAATGGAGCTTGTCATGTTACTGATGAAACAGGGATGGAAAACTGTGTCTGACTGGCACAGGCAGCTCCTTTATTAAATACTACATGCTAAATAAACCTCACCATATCACCACCCAAACATCTGTGAAGCCTTATTATGTATTGTGTCTGCCATAAATGTTCCTTGGTACTGTAAGTTGTTACTATAGAAACAACATTGTATTACAACAAGCATGTTGATATAAACCTGTGATTTTTCCTTCCAGCCAGAACTACTGTTAGTGCTAGTGGTATAATAATAATTACCAGTTGAATTTAATATGACATTTAACCTGTAGGGAAGAACGGTGGTTTGGTGGTTTGTTTGGAGGACTTTTGCATCACACTACCCCCTCACAGGGTTGGGCATATGATTCCTGGCTTGGCTGTGTGTGTGGAGATTGCATGTTCTCCACCTGCCCCGAGGTTTCTGCCAGATACTCTGGTTTCATCCCCCAGTCTAAAGACTTGCATTGTATGCTGATTGCCGTCTCTAAACTGTAGTGTGTGGGTGTGTGTGTGTGTGTGTGTGTGTGTGTGTGTGATTGTGCCCTGCTATATACTGTGCCCCGTGTCTTCTGGGATAGGCAGCAGGGTCCCCTGGACCCAGTAGGATAATTAGTGTGGAGATGGTTGTATGGAAAATATGACTTCATTTGCAAACGGAAAAGTCACTCTCCTTTACAACGAACATATATCCTGGTGTTTTCCTTTTTAATTTTTCCAGTTTGGACCGCATGAATTAGTTAAGGAGGACATTTTTTTTGTTTGTTCTGCAAGATTCATATCTGATATCTTGGGATACTAATAGTGGTAGTGCACTTCCTCAGATTCATATCTTTATTGATATCTGTTTAGAAAACATTGTCTGTTTGACTGTATGTTTGACTAGTGCCTTATTGTGTTTGTATGTTGTATATATAGTCCTGGAGGAGTGTAGGAATGACTGTATTGCATTGTTTAATACCGTGCTTGATTAATTGATGCAATTACAATGGTGGAAAGCTGCCACGACCGGGTGTAGTATTAAATGTGCTGGTGGATTTGGAGACCTCTGCATTATATACTGCACCCTGAGGACCTGTACAGGCCACTGCTCCTGTAATTAACTAACACTCCCATGATGGAGCCTCAGTGCATGCTAAGCACATAGAACATGCTTCCTTTAGGTTATCTGAAAGTAAATACTTTTGTTCAGGTTTGATTATATGAATTATATCATAAACCTAGCCTAACCTAAAGCATGTCTTTGTGGATATTTTCTGAATTCTTTTTCCCGTATCACGTTTTAAGCAATTATTGCGTAGGTGATTTAAGTCGTGAAGCTGGTGTGTGTTTGCTTGTCAGACGATCTCTTTTAAAGCACCTGCTGCTGTAACATTCCTTCAGGCTACTGCTGTGAGCAAGCATCCCCCCCTCATTGGTATTCACACTCACACTGGATGTGGCTGAATAGAGACTGCCTGGGAGGCTTGAGATGTGGAAGTAATGGTGTGTGTGTGTGTGTGTGTGTGTGTGTGTGTGTGTGTGTGCGCGTGTGCGTGCATGTGTGTCAATCAGGTATGTACTGTAGTAAACAGGAAATAATGTGTAATGTCTGATGTATCTCAATTTTTCTTTCTCTTTTTAATTCTAAATGTATTTACTGAATACAGTATATATACATAATCAGAAGGCATAGGGATGCTCCGGCACTTTCTGTCTTTCCATCTATGTGTCCATGAAGGTAAAATTGGATTGAACACCCAAGCAGAATTGAATGATGGCTTCTCTAGCATAATCGAGACTCTCTTGTTTGACTTTTCTATTGAAAAAGTCTGTTAGGTTTAATATCCTCACAGTACACTCCTCCACACCTCTTTTTCTCTTCCCTCCCACTGGCTCCCTGCCTGCCTTCTTGCCAAGATGGCAAATCCCACTTGGATTTGAGCAGGAGATCACCATGGCGACGGCGCTCCTGCTGCACGTGCCTATAGATCGTGTTAGATAGGGCCACAGCAAGAGAAGCTCACTCATACGATGAGAAGTTAGAAATCGTTCAGCCCAATCCCTCGCCCTGATTTACAGCCAGTGAAAAATCGTAGAGAATAGCGTGCCATGCTAATGACCAGGTAAAGCCTGAATCCCTGCAGTGAATAAGCTTTAGCATTAGTGCTCACGCAACACTTCAATAAGTTCACCATGTAGCATAAAATAATCTAGGAGGTCTGGATCTCGGGTTTGCATCTACACTCTTTAAAGGGCCTCCCTGTTGTCATTTAAGTGACCTATTTAAGTTCACTGGTATCTTTTTTACTGTGTAAAATGATTCTTGCTATTAAATCTACACAAAACTGCAGGTATAAGTAGTTTTTGAGAATACAGCAGGCAACAAAATCATCTTGTACATGCCGACATAGAGACAAGGTTGTAAAGAAATTGTAGTAAAAAGTCTTCTTTTTTGGTATCATCTCTCTGCACAGCCACAGCACCTTTAGTGTCAAGTGCGTATAGAATTTTAATTGCAGTGCAGGCTGAATGGTGTGTGTGTGTTTCTCCAAGGTCATGTGGTAACAAAATAGGGAATGTATTAGTGCCAAGAAACCCTCAATGAATGAGTCAGCAGCATTAGGGCCCAGACACACACAAACACACATTCACACACAGGTATTTGAAACATAGAGCTAGAAAGGATACAGGAATTATATTACAACTTAAACCTGAGAATATGGTATTTACATTTCATAATGTATCGACTGACTCAAACAGCTTGTATAACATGGAAAAAGCTAAAGACTAAATTCTAAAAAAAAAAAATTAGCGATCAATATCATCTGTAGTTATTGCTGGTGTAAGTGGTCAGTGTAGTCATCATGTTAGCCACGACAATCTGCTTTCACCTCTGTCTGACACATCTCATGATTCCCATCCTACTCAGGCCCATCCACCCAGACAGCAATGGACGTGATTGGACAGATCGAGGAATGTCTCTCATTCTCTTTCACTCCATCTCTTCCCCTGTCTGCCTGGCCGTTCACACAGAAGCCGCAGGGGAGCAGCCCTGATTTATTTGGAGGTTAGGGAGACAGAATGACTGGCATTTTAATGTGCTTTTGAGATGTTTGGTCACAAGTACTATTGATCATGGTGTGGTGGAGCCCTCCCCGGGGAGGCAGGGGAGCTGGGTATGGCTGTCAGTCCAGGAATGAGTTCCTGAGCCAGGCTCCAATTAATGATATGACGCCCTGGGTGGAAGGGTCAGCCTATTAAGTAATCTTCCAGTCCGGGGATATTGAGCCTGCCAGTGGACAGTGGAATGATGGACACTGGGTAATTTGGATCTGAGCTGCACTGTGTTTTGGTTCACTTGGGAAAGCTTGGATTAGGAGTGTGTGTTTGTGTGAAGAGTGGCCATTGCTCTAAGCGCTCATCTAATGTTAAACTCGGTTGTGCTTGATTAGCCACTTCTACACGTTAAAAATGGACATTTTAACTGAAATAAAGCAGAATGGCACTGAACCAATCCATTAGGGATGAAACACAATGCTGCTTTCTGTTTCTGGTTTTGGATGTGTACCAAACGTGGGCGTGGCAGAACTGCCAGTATTGTCAGCATGGTGTGTGGTTTCTGTGGTTCAATTAATCTATTTGGTTCTATTTTGCAAGATTTAAACAAACCTGTCTCCTAATTTAATCAATCATGACCCTGACCAGGCATTTACAAAAGATGACTGAATAAATGCTTTAAATATATTGTGTTCGTGTTAATAATCCTACATGCAAGCGAGCGGTCAGGCTACATGAAACGAAAAAACCTCATTTTCACACTTTTTTTTGTCGTCCCGTGTTCCCTCAGTCCTGTTGAACACATTTAGTCTCAACTAGATTCTGGGGAAAAAAGGTATATTGAATATATAGTCTGTTTATTCTTAACAATATGTTCATATTCAGTTACATCCTCACACTCCATGTAGTGCCAGTCAGCCTAAATACTCCTAATGGGACTGGCATCCATACAAACATCCCACTGGCTTGACCTTGACAGAGTGCCGAGTTTCACCGGTGCTAGTTTCACTTTCAAGCCATCCAAATCCAAATAACACACCTTCACTGCCTGACAATGCATCTCCAACCGGTGAAGAGGTATAAACACGTTGGGGCTACTCTCACATGAATCAGGAGCTTTTCATAGTTGAATGGTTCCTAAGTGCACTGCATTTTTCGTCATATTCCCTGAAGTTGCAATCCTGTTCAGCAGGGGTGTTGTGCAGTTCTGAGAAATGGGTCATTACTGACTCCCTGTGGTTCAGAGAGTGAAATAGATTCATCTCCGACCGTCAGGACTCTGACTCAATACATAGATTATCAGATTAGAGCATTCTGCCAGGTGGATCTATAGAATGTATTTTAGCTTCAGGTGCAAGATTCAATTAATCACCCTATAATCTCCTGACTACTTTGTGGGTGTTTACAGCTTAGACTTCAGCTATATATCATGGGTGGAGGCTCTGAGGAGATGTTTACATTTATATAAGCGATTTCATCTTTGCCTGAGAAATATACAGCATTTCTAGTGTTTGTATCTAATCTATCTTCCTATAAACAGTATATATTCATTCATTTCTCAATAGAGCCTATATTCTGTATGTGTAACGATTATGCTGTAAATATCATTTAGACTTAAATGAAATAAAATAAAGTCAACAATTACGGTAAATTCTTTTGAATTTGATGAAATGTTATTGAAATAACAAAGATTTACCTTTTTCCCAGAGATTCCCAGAGATAACAGACACAGACATTCACAGACAAGCAGCATCTTGCTTTTCAAAAAATATGTGCCACAGCCAAGATTACAAGTTACAGTTACACATATTGGTCTTTTTCAGCAAGGATGACATTTTTGTCAATAATTCCCCAATGACACAACCATGGTGTACTGTTTCTCCAGTCTACACATGTCTCACATTGCAAATTTGTAACAACGTGTAAAGCCCCAATCCATATGAAAAGATACAGGGGTGAGTATGAGGGATAGGGGCAGGATTAGGGCTCTTTAGGTGACCAAGTCACTTTTGTTTATCTGAAGTACTTTTTTCTCCTGATCTTATGCTGTCTAACACACATGTGATACGATCAATTATGAATGCATTATTTGGATGGAACAAATTTCTAAATGGATACAAATACAGACACAAATCGGAGGGCTGCTTATTCATTTTTTGAGACTTGAGTGAGGCATCACCTCATTGATCCCATAGGAGGCAACAAAACCATCACGTGAGCAGGAAGTTCATAAGATTGTCTATAGAGCTCAAAGGCTTGACTCTGCCCACTAACAAACAAATTATTCTACAAATTTTAGCAACCCATACATTTAGAACCTGCATGTTAGACGTTTCACGTGGGTGTGAGCGAGTGGTCAGACACAAAGCTCACGGGACAAACAAAGGGGAAGTTCATTAACATCAGCATGATGCATTTATAGCACTCATTCATTCATCTTTACTAGCTGTCTGGTTATGGTCAGGATAGTTAGAAGACAGAAAATGTAGCTACTAGGTATATGTTTTCATGTCAAGAAACACAACCGAATAAATTCGTTAGGAAATACCGCAGGAAGGTTCGAACAAAAGTAATAACTATGCTCTACTGTTTGCACTACTTGATTTACTGCCAGTCAGTTCACAGTCAATGCTGCCCCTAGATTTCTAGCATTTTTAAGAGCATTTAATTTAAGCTTCAGTCAACATCAACTTTGGGGGAAAATTCAAACTCAGAGACAAATATAAATATTTGAATATATTCACTGCATCATCAACATAACTCACATATTTACATCTTCTGCGAACAGATGATGTAAACAGTGTCTCAGCTTTCTATATTGTCTCAGACTTTCAGCTTTATACAACATAATGAATAATTGGTAGTATTCCACTCCCTTTTTTTCTCCATCACTTTGGATTTGGCTAGTTCTAAAAATAGCCTGTGACAGGCTTGAATGACATGGTGTGTCGAGACCAAGGGAGAGACTAAATCGAAGCAGGCCAGCTGTTTAATTGGCTCTCTCTTATCTCTCCCCATGCAGTGTGTACGGCTGCCCTGTGGCCAAGAAGAGGAGAACACAGGACAGACTGCCCCTAGAGCCCATGGCCAAGAGGAAGGCCTTTCACACACACACAGAGCAGCAGCCCATGGACGACTGCTACCACACAGAGATAGTGGAGGAGAAAGACGAGGAAGAGGAAGAAGAGGAAGAAGCAGGCGAAGAGGATGTGGAGGAAGAGGAAGAGGAGGAAGACGACGGAGAAGCCGAAGTAGAGGAGGACGTGGAGGAAGAGTACACGGATAATGAGGAACAAGTGGAGCAGGATGAAGGCGAGGTAGAGAACGGAGAGGAGGAGGAAATGGAGCAGGAAGAAGAGGATGTGGTTGAAGATGAGGAACATGAGGAAGGAGAGGGGGAGGATGAGGAAGAGGAAGATGACGAGGAACAGGAAGAAGAGTTGGAGGAGGAAGAGCAGCAGCACAATCAGGATCAAGGTACAAACTACAAAATCTATCTATCTATCTATCTATCTATCTATCTATCTATCTATCTATCTATTAGTAATTTAAAATGGAATAAAGTTGAGACAATAACCAAAATAAATATTTGAATAATATAATAATGTATGCATGAGAAATTGTCAGTTTTACAAATAAATATGTAGTAGTAGATATTTGTATATAATAGTATTATAGTTTGTAAATATATTTAGCTTGATTCTGTATGAAATCACTCTGAAATTGGCTGAAACTCCAGAGGGAGGCAGAATTGACTGCTCGTGCTCTTTAGAGGAAGGTCACCGTAATTTGAGGTGCATTTAGATGCTTTTGCTGCAACCTTCAGTGTGATCGCAGCAGCAGGCTAAAAACAGCACCTCCAGACCATTGCCTCCCACACACTCGCTCACTTCCAGTAGTATGATGCCCTATTTTGCAGATTCATAGCTCAAGCAGCAACTGCAGGCAGAACAAAATACACTGTAATAAATACAAGATTGACCCATAAATTAGAAATCTTTTTCTTAGAGAAAAGAGAGAGAGAGAATCACAATACAGCTGTCTGGATACACAATACACCGTTTTTATGACACAATATTAAATGTTTGAGGAAATATATAAAGCATAGCTTTGATTTTTTATTTAATTATTTATTTATTAAATTGGTTATTTCATCCTATGTCTATAAATTAAGAAAGAGATTATAGAGCACAAAGGCTTGACTCTACCTACTACTGTACCAACAATTGAATTATTATATTATTATTGGAATCTGCATGCTAAACAAGCTTGGCTAGCTAGCTAGTAGTTTAGCTAATGCTAATGCAGAACTTTATTATCTTTTTTTTATGTAAAAGGTGAAACATGACAGCTTTGTGCTGTTATAGGAAAAGATCACAACTCTAAGTTTGATGAAGTGAAGTTGATGAAGTGTTTGATTCCTGCTATGCCATAAAACTTTGTGAAACAGCCATTAGCAGCTATAAACACTTACAGGACTGGATTTAGTGGACGTTTGACTCTTTTTGGCTGCTTTTTTGGGATGTATGTTAGGTCATTAAAGAGAATAGAGGAGAGAAGGTTTTTGCCTCAATTCTCTACTTTCATTAACTGGTACAAATTAAGCATATTTTCATTCACACATACGTACGTAAATCCCAGATACTTACAGGCTTTTTCGAGCAAACTAATAGATAGCATGTTATTAACACTTAGTAGTTACTTAGATCTTGTGTTTTCCCATCATTCTTTGAGACATTTGTGCATATGTCCTAAATAGTGCTGAAAAGTTCTTAGTTCCACATTTTTATAGCTGAAAATATTCCTGAAACACATTAAATTTGTTTATATTAAAATATTTGTGACATTCTTAGTGATTCTGGAGAGAATTCTTTGATTGGTGCAGTATTTGGTCCTAGTCTTAAGACTACAAGACGGCAAGCACAGTGGCGTTAATGATGTCATTAGTACAAACTTTGGAAGCTGATTTATCTGGTTTTTTTTTTAGTAGACTGTAAAGATGAGGAGGTTAAAGCTCTTCTAAAGCTCTGCTGCATCATTATCTTCAGGTAGAGATTAAATCTAACTGGTGTCACTACTAAAATTGGAAACATCTATTTCCAAATAAATTTAAACCAAAAAACAACACAGAATTTATTCATAAAATAATTTCATTATAAAATAAACCATTTGCACCACCGAAGGCCATACAGTATATTAATTGGAAATCTAACTGTCCTTCAGGGTGGATTGTCCCCTGATGGGTTCTAGACTTTACATCCAGAGTTTGTTAAAGTTCTTTCATAAGAACAAAAGAAACATCAGTGCCATGATTGTAAGTAACTGTGGCAGAGAAAAGGCTTCCAGGAATCTATATTTTATACTCACTGCAAAATTACATTAGTAGATAGTAGGCCAGTAACAGTATGATCTCATCCTCATGGTCATAAAGTCTGAAGGTCTGTATGAGTGGGTGTGTTTTAGATGAATAACATCTTTCTTGCAGACACTCTGGGCACCACACTGGGCAGAAACCTCACTACACCCAGTCCCCAATAAGACCTGACATTGCCTTCAAGTCTAATTATGAATATTGCATCCTACATGATTTGCTTTAATGCTTTATGATATTCTATAGTGAACGAGAGTACTGATGAGTAAACCCTGAAAATAATGCAGTGTCCTACAAAATTGCTTTACATCCTCCAATAGATTCAACTTTTGTCCTAATAAATTACTCGTACAGCGTAAACTATTCCACAGGCAAAACCCGAGAGAAGTGACAAAAGATTCGAATCTCTCAGTTGTAAGTGAAGTGTCATTGTTAGCCTTTTCAATGGCATGCACATCGTAGCATTGCTAATCCCTCCAATTCAGCCTTGCTGCTTGCTTCCTATTCAATCTGTTTCACTTCCACTCTCCTTTGTGTACCTTGATTGCTCTTCAAATTGCTTTTCCATGGCACGTTAAAATTTGACTGTTTCCACCAGGTGTCTCAGTGTCCAAAGCATTTTGATGCCAAGCATTATTCTTTTAAATTTCTGCTTTGGCAAAGACTGAGCATGGTATGCACTGAAATAAATCTTGAGGTTGCAATCAGTCCTTTGAGCACATTTTTGATCAGTGATATTGTAATGTTCACTTTTCACAATAACAATATAATGGGCTGTATTTTTGCAAGTGCAATTTTCTGATTAATGCCAGTGTGTGTGTGTTTGTGTGTGTACGTGTGTGTGTGTTTGTGTGTGTGTGTGTGTGAGTATGTTTATGTGAGATGGATGCTAGACAATCTTTAGCCCTATTTTTAGCCCCTTTTTTTTTCAGGGGTCAAATATTTATGTGCTTTGGTAATCTGTTTGAAATCATACAAAAGACTGTGACATTTAAAGTAAACGAACATCCTGTCTATAACCTTACCTCAAGAATTTTCTTTATTTATTAGCACCACTTGAACAGAAATAGGTGACATCATGCAAATACTAATTGTAAATATAATTCACTAAGTAAGGCTACTAATTAAAGTTCCTCTGCTAGTAAAGTGAAAGGTTATATTGGGGACGGGGTCTGTTAGCTGGGCTATTATATTAACCAGCATTTAAAGTACAGTTGAATTAAAACATGAGATGCCAATCCATCCAGCTACACATGCTTAAGTGATGCACAAAATCTTAATCTGCCTGTTTTGATACCAATATATTTATTAGTCAAAGTTGTACTTTGCAGTCATAAACTCAGAAATTGTCAGTGTTTTACGTCCTGTTTTTCATTTTAATGGCTTTCTTCTGATGCTTAATATTCAGCCCCACTCACAAAAGATCGTTGTGTGACACTGTCATTCACTGTCTTGAAGCAGATCACAATTTCGCAGATACATTCAACTTTCCACCTTCTAAATGAGATGTGTTTGTTTGAAATGTGATCAGACATAATTAGTGTATTCATGTATTAAACTGAGAGCATGGTGGCTTAATGCTTAGCCAGATTGCCTCACACCTCCAGGGTTGGCAGTTTGACGTCCTATGTGCTTAGAGTTTGCATGTTCTCCACATGCTTCAAGGGTTTCCTCCAGGTACTATGGTTTCCAAAGACATGTGCTGTAGGCTGATTGGCAACTGTAACTGTGTGTGTGTGAGAGAGAGATAGAAAGGGAGAGAGAGAGAGAGAGAGAGAGAGAGAGAGAGAGAGAGAGAGAGAGAGATTGTGCCCTGTAATTGGTTGGAAAACCATCCAGGGTGTCCCCTGGAAAGACTCCAGGTGCCCTGAGACCCTGTATAGGATAAGCACTACAAAATATCGATAAATGGACGAATGTATTGAATCAGAAACATCTTGGCATTAAACATTTGGCAATAAACAAAGGTTTAAAATAAAGACTTGTTTTAATTGTAGGGATTCATAGTATATAGTCTATATTGATCTTTGACTCTTTACACATATACTCTTTAATGCATCTTGAGCTTTGTAATAACGACTAATAACAGTAAACTAATATAATTTATGTATTATAATTTGGACTGCCATTTAGAAAGAGTGTGTTTGCACTTATGCCTAAATCTCTAAAGGAGAAAACAATAAATATGTTTGGTATAAGATCTATTTGCCAACTGACTAATAGAAACCCATTATATTATTAGAGTTTTGGAATAAAGTCAAAGTTTGTTAATTAAAACGTTATTTAATAAAGCAAAATAAAACATAATAAATTCTATTTCTTTTTGTTTCTCAGCTGGCAATCAGGTAAATGGGATCTACATCAAACCCAACCCAATGGTAGAGAAGGACGACAACAACAACGATGAGTACGACAACTATGATGAGCTGGTGGCTAAGTCTCTGCTCAACCTGGGCAAGATTGCCGAGGACGCTGCATACCGAGCCATGACGGAGTCTGAGATGAACAGCAACTCCTCCCACAGTGCTGCAGAGGAAGAAGAGGAGGAGGAAGATGAGGAAGAGGAAGAAGAGGATGATGAGGAAGATGAGGAAGAAGATGAGGAGGAGGAGTGTGACAGTGGCTCTAAGAAGGGTGAGCTGAGCCTTGATGTAGATAGTGATGTAGTAAAGGAGACTGTGGACTCTCTGAAACTCCTTGCCCAGGGTCATGGAGCTGTGCTCTCTGACAACCTTGAAGAAAGGGCGTATCAGGAAGATGGAGTGAAAAATGAGGACTGCAGCAGCATGAATGGCTTTGCTGGTTATGGGTGTAATGGTAATGGTAGCAGTTGTGCACAAAACAAGGCCACTAGCAATGGACAGATGGTTGAGGAAAGCGATGAGGAGGTGTGCTTGAGCAGTCTGGAGTGTCTGCGCAATCAGTGCTTCGACTTGGCGCGCAAATTAAGTGAAACAAAGCCGGCAGAGCACCTCAGCCACATTCAGGAGGGGCACCAGGACACTCTGTTGCACCAGGACATGTATGGAGAATGCCATCAGCAGCAGCACTCAGAGGAACGCCGCATCCTGGAGCGCAACTATTCGGACATGGTCAACCTCATGAAGCTGGAAGAGCAGCTCAGTCCACGCTCCAAAGCTCTGTCCAGCTGTGCCAGGGAGTATGATACTTACAGAGATGAGGACACCACGTCAATCACCTCGGACCGCTCGGACGACGGCTTCGACATGACCAAGGGTAACCTGTCGCTGTTGGAGAAGGCCATAGCACTTGAGTCTGAGCGGGCCAAGGCTATGAGGGACAAGATGGCCTCAGAGGCAGCCCGGAGAGACAGATTGCAATTGCACGAAGAGAACCATGGCCTGAGACTCAGTTGTGCAGAAGAGCGTAAAGCCAGACTGCATCATGATGGTCTAAAGAAGCCCTACTATCATAAAGGTGGGTGAGCATTTACTCATGTTAGAGTAGTTTGGATACACTGTCAAATACCTGATGGCGGTTTGAAGGTTTGATTTTTTTATATTGCTAGTAAGCAGCTAATCCATTCAGTCCCAATTACAGTATCTTGAGGAAACATACTGGGTAGACCAGAGATTCATAAAACACATCAATATATACAGTACCATACTATATGCATAATTGGTGCATCATATAAAACAAAACAACAAAACAAAACAAATTTCATCATCCAAAGATACTGGAGCACATTTAGTCACACTAGATTAGAATCAAATACTTAATATTCCTTGTATACAAAGGTCCAGCTGAGCAACAGGCATAAACAAAGCTTAACAACTGATGGTTAATTTATTGGCTACATGTAATATTCTTTAAAGTGTTTACGTTTTGTGTCGTAGTGGTGCTAGCATTAAGGCCTTAGAAAAGATGATCTAGAGGGAATAGACACTTCTGTGTTCTATGACTATTGTACAGTATGTCTTGTAGCTAGTCTATGGTCTGATGAGTTACTGTCTGCGACATAATTTAGATAAATAAAGTATTTCTTTCATACATTTTTGGGCTATGCTAGCAATTTATTTTTACATGTTTTTGGTTTAGTCACCTAAAATATTGTGCCAGTTGACCTTCCTGTGTCACTTTTAGATAGATAGATAGTTGCTAATGGCTAGCTGGAGTTTCTTAAATCTTAGCAGTCTGTAAGCTTATTGAAAGCTAACGCTAAGGACAATCTCCTCAAAAATGGCATCACAACCTAGTTATAAAATTGATCTGTTGGGTTGCTAAGGCATTCCTGTACCGCAATGTAATGCTAATTTATATTTCCTGTGTGTTGATGAGATTTGAACATAGCCTGACTGCTTGCTACTTTTTTATGAATTCTATTTAAATAAAATAGTATGCAGTATAATAAATACCCAAATATGAGAAAACTTTTAAACACATTAAAATAACCAGTAGCAGCAGTCATGGTTACGTCTCTGTTGCCTCTCTAACGAGTCAGTTAGGTGTTGTGGTGTACATGAACTTTGACAAACAGAAGGTGTTGCTTTTAG
Organism: Tachysurus vachellii; assembly: GCF_030014155.1. Lineage (NCBI taxonomy): Eukaryota > Metazoa > Chordata > Actinopteri > Siluriformes > Bagridae > Tachysurus > Tachysurus vachellii. Next base: position 9,895,498 of record NC_083469.1, read on the forward strand.
TAAGTGTTCATATGATGCAAAAAAAAAATATGTGTAGAGCTGTTCTTCCCCTCCCATCCCTGATGCAGATATCTAAAGGTGATGCTGTAAATAATTCTACGAATAAATGAAAAAAAAAAAAAAAAAATTAAAAATAAATAAATATTTTATTTAGTGGCCTTGGGAACCATCTGAATTTTCACAATGATTTTGTGAGATATGTTTTTCTTTTTGATCTCAATCGCAGTTATAGCATTTTAAATAATAAGCATCCACATCAGTCTCTGTAGTCTCATTTCCTAAAGTAAATGTCAGTCACCACATAGAATAAACCCAAGCCTCAACGTCAATCTTACTGAAGAGGCTGAGTTTGTTTAATTCATTCATTTTGATTAATTCAGTAAGTTTTATTCTTCTGGCTAAATTCCCCAGTTTTTTAATCAATATTCAAATATTACAGCGTTGTCCACAGCCATTCTACAGCGTGTGTGTGACAGTGTGAGCGCATCACAGATATTTCGACAGCTGGTATTTATACTGCTTACAAACTGAATCTATGAGGCTTATGTCTGCTCATCTATGGCATGTAACAAACCGGTTGTTCGAGCATAACGTTCACTGCATGGGTTATATGTTCCTTTACATACTGTACGCAATAAACAAGATGGCTGCCGCTGTGCACATAACCAGAAATGAATGCTACAACATTTGTACAATATCAATGTAAATAGTGGGGGATTTATAGCACCATGTGACTCAGAACCTACAACCGACTAAACAAATGAAGGTCTCAAATTGTATAATTATTCGAGTCAATTTGAATAAATTTTATTTGTATAGCACTTTTAACAGGAAACATTGTCACAAAGCAGATTTATAGGAATATAAAAATCCAGAATATAAACTTTAAAACTCAGTAACTTAGATTTCAAGTGTGAGGAAGAAGCCTTGACCTCTATACTTCCCTTCTATAAATGTACACTATATAGTCAAGTGCAATCGTTTAACCAGGAGCGACTTAAATTAAGGAATTAAATATGAGCATCAGCATAATTTCTGAATTCATTATTCAGTTTTAACAAAAATCCTTTTCTGTTGAAATGATCAAACATTCAATGATGAAGACTTGAGTGCAACTGCACTCCAAAACCGTGTCCATGGTTCATAATTATGTACTATGCTAAGTCTTTAAGCACTAACAGCTTACATTTACATTATTTGGCAGACCTTATCCAGAGCAACTTACATTATCTTTTTTTATACAACTGAGCAATTGAGGGTTAAGGGCCTTGCTCAGGGGCCCAACAGTGGCAACTGGGTGGACCTGGGATCAAACTCACAGCCTTCCAATTGGTAGCCCAACACCTTAACCACTAGGCTACAACATGCTTACTTTGGTTGACTGATTAATTTTGATTAGTAAAAATTTTTTAACGTAAAGTCATAGTTTTTGATGTGACACCAAAGTTTTAAAGACAAACAGAGCTTGTCAGCCTGTCTAATTTCACTGTGCATGAAAATGCTAAACATTTAACAGTTTGAATTGGAAATATCACAGACCGTTATTGTTTTGTTGAAATGCTTTAAAGCTTTCTTTAAGTAGAAACACTAAAAAAATGGTGTTTTGAATGTAACATATATAATAAAAATGCCCATCGTTAATTTAATTTGTTAATGTAAATATAACTGTTGGAATATTTACTCATTTTTTTTTTATTTAGACAATAGTTTAATCATATTGAGTAGAGAGACTTAACCTAACTTTACTTAACTTTACTTAATCTAGAGCGATATAACAAAGTCAAGAAATAGATTTTTTGTGTAAATTGAATAAGCGAATTTTAATCACGTACACATTACTAAAGCTAACGGCATGTTTGGCTGTGACAGTCAGTGGGATTTACTTTTTAAGTACATCTTTAATGAGAATGTTTTGAAAGTATATTACAATTATCAGCAGTCTATTCTGGCATTATTTCAAAGACTCACAAAATGTATCCGCAGTAATTACATTATCAAAGTATGAATACAAACAATTTTTTTTTAATTAAAAAGGCATTTATTTAAGTTTATCATCACATTAATATTTTTAACAAAAGCCTTAAAAAAAACCCACCCAAATTTCAAAATCAATTATATAAAGTTTTAAATAAGTCCAAGACCACTGCTTATTTTTTTACTCTCTTCAGTCCTGTGTCTTTTTTTAATTTTTTATCAAATATCCCATACATAACTGTCCTTTTTGTAATATCTCTGTTTAGTCCTATTTTCTCCAAATCACTGGGTTTTTCTCAGGTCACCTCACGTGTCTATTCAAAGCCTTTGTAAAATCAGGCTTTCTAGTTCAAGTGGTAACATTCTCTCACATACACACGCTAGTAGAAAGAACTCAGTGTGACCCAAGAAAGAGCATTCACATCCAATTTGAGTACCGCCATCCCTGCAGTGCATGCAGCAGCAGCTTATGTTGTTCAAATAGGGCAGTGTGGTTACATCAGCGTCTGGGCCTGTCAGGCATAAGTAATGACAGGGGCTGAAACGACAGCAAATCTCTTCCCCAGAATGCATCCTGTATTCAAGCCACCTATTTATAAACCGAGAGAAACCCAGAGCTCTTGTAGAAAATGTACTGTACCTTTGCTGGCGAACAAGCCTTACAGTCATGCAGTGGAAATAGTGAACACCAAATTAAACCGTGTCAACTATTTCGGTCTGATTTACAACCTGCTAGTACAAGACTGAGCGTTATAGCTGAGTCCTGGAGAATGTGGAATATTATTATATAGATCACATACAGTTAAGCTGAAAGTAACACTGAAAGTATTACGGAAATCAATAATACAGGATCTTGGTTCACTCACAATAAATTCTTGGTTAACACATGTCTAACATACGGCACTATTAGTCTGACATTTCCACAAAGAAAATTGTTTATTTATGTTGGTCTCATTATGCCAAATTATAATTCTTGTTATCACCCATTTTATATGCTGACACAGACGAGGGATATGATCACGGTTACGTAGCTCTTGATGAGATTTAGTGGAAGACCATTTCAGCCTCCACTAAAGGACGTTGAGTTGGCATACTGGGCAGGCTCTATCAGAATAATGTCAGAATAATGAGGGATGCACAGCCATTACGTCATGATAACATCTCTCCCCAGCGTAGATAGCGGCAGAGACTGCCTGACCAGGGGCCATTATGATTTATAAAAGTGTGCTGGGCTGACAGTTATGGAAGGAGTTCCTCCTTAAAAAAGGCACGAGGCGGAGATGGAAATTGAACAATATCAGTATGACCGATAACGAACGACAGGACCACTGACTGCACATTAATTATCCCCAGATGCTATGGTAATGGGGGCCATTTGCTATGCAAAGCATGGCCTGTCTCAAGCCACAGTCGATATTCAGTGCTGTCTAATGTGCCTTACACTCCTCTACTCACTTCCTCTGAAAAAAAAAAAAAAGCAGGCTGTGTGTCAGTTTTCATGACATGACTCGATATGGATGTGTAATATATTGATATACCAACACTAAAGACAACCTGAGACCTGAGCTCAGGTCAGATTTGCACAGTAGCATATGTTGTATATGTACTAATCGCCTGAAAGGAAAATTTTAACTAGAAATCCTAAACCACTAATGAACAGCAATTATTTCTGTTTACATCATCATCATGGATGGGATATAAAATAGAGTAAACATTCAGTAAAGACATGATGTTGTATGTTAGGCTTCATTCATTCATTCATTCATCTTCTACCACTTATCCGAACTACCTCGGGTCACGGGGAGCCTGTGCCTATCTCAGGCGTCATCGGGCATCAAGGCAGGATACACACTGGACGGAGTGCCAACCCATCGCAGGGCACACACACACACTCTCATTCAATCACACAATAACACACTACGGACAATTTTCCAGAGATGCCAATCAACCTACCATGCATGTCTTTGGACCGGGGGAAGAAACCGGAGTACCCGGAGGAAACCCCCGGAGGCACGGGGAGAACATGCAAACTCCACACACACAAGGCGGAGGCGGGAATCGAACCCGACCCTGGAGGTGTGAGGCGAACGTGCTAACCACGAAGCCACCGTGCCCCCCTATGTTAGGCTTAATAATGCATATTGCTTGAGAATATATTGTGCAAGGAAAAATTGCTTCAAACTCAAGCACAAAACCGTGTGGAGACGGTGTGATGAGACACACCTCTGATTTTGGGCATACTTCTCACCACACCGGGGCAGCTGTCTAAGCAGTGTGTACGTCTGTAGTTATTGATATCCGATGTATTGACTACTCACTATGTTTGTGTAACTCAGATCTGAATATCTTAACACTCATTCCATGTCCAAGCACTCACTCTTTCTTAACTCTGTCTTTCTCCTTCTATTTGTTCCCACTGTCTGGTCACATTTTGATAGAAAACACAGTGTGATACTGGTTAAGAGGTTACACCATGCTTAAAATTTTGAACAGACTTCTCCCGGTTTCTCTCTCTCTCTCTCTCTCTCTCTCTCTCTCTCTCTCTCTCACACTGTTTTAGTACCAGTCCAAATTTCCCTCTTCTCTAAAGAAACAACTGTCCTGCATTTAATATCAAATTATTCCTAAAGAGATAGAAAGATTGTAATAGCTAAAAAACAAACAAACATAATATACATATGCATTGATTAATATTTCAGGTGAACAGTGCATCACTTAGACATGAAGCAAAAAAAATTTAATAAAATTATATGTTTTATTTTATAGATTTGTCTTGTTGAGAATTATTTGTATATTGTATGTTTTATTGAATATAAAATGATGAAATTGATCATAAGTGTGTGTGTGTGTATGTGTGTTTGTATGTGCCTGTGTAGATTCCTCAAGGTCGGAGAAGAAAGAAAGTCGATGCCCAACGCCGGGCTGCGATGGCACAGGTCATGTGACTGGATTGTATCCTCACCACCGAAGCCTGTCTGGTTGCCCACATAAAGACAGAGTTCCTCCAGAAAGTAAGACACACAAACACCTTATACACCGTCACCTGCTTCTGTGGCTTGCTGCTTTGTACCTTTGCTTGTTTTTTCTCTCTGTGACTCTGTTTAGATTAGATTTGCCCTGCTTAGCAGCCATACTGTGCTTTTCACTTAATGTCTTTTAAGTTTCAAGGCCTTTTTCTAGTGGCATGGGTTTCTTTTTGCATGGATTCATTATTTTCCTCTTCTGTGGTCTCGCTTGTGCATGCTCATTTGAAATTCTATGCACAATTATTTTGTATAGAAAAATAAATAATAAACATAAATATAAATTTATAAAAATAAATCCTCATTACGATTAAATCTAAAACGTTGGAACGTCCTGTACAATTTGTAAGATGTAAGATGAAACTTACATATAAAAACAACAACAACAACAACAAAAACACGTTCTGTTGAAATTGTTCTCTTATTCATTTATTAGGCAGGTTACATTTTGATTGTTTTAATAATATCCAGTTGAATAACTGCTAATAATTATGGCTTTGGTGTCTAGTTCACATCTCTGCTGTAAAGCTAGTAAATAGTAAGGGTGGCAAGCTTTCTCTCGCTCACTGCTCTCATTCACCTTGTGCAAATCTCCCTATAAACTATCTTTTACACGATCCATTAAACCACAGAGAGGATCTCACGTTATGCTAGCAAATGACCCAGAAGGCAATCAAATGAGCTGACAGCTTTAATGACAGCCCAGAAAATTAGTTAACATAAAAAGATTTGCCTATAAAGAGTCCAGATGTCAAGAGGTGTAATTTAAGCAGTCTCCCAGTTCAGGAGATACCAAGTGAGGACTGGAATGACCTTAGACTCAAAGCATATGCTTTATCCTCAGATCAACCTCACAAGTAAATGCTGTAAAGTACTTTTATTGATTATGAGAAAACTCATTTCTTTTGTCACCAGAAGTATGAATGGAAACATGACAGTGTGTGCTGTTATATAAAATCAAATAATAAAAATACAATGGTTTTGTGATGAAGCGTGTCACGTCAGGCTTGTTTTTTTATGACACTTTGTACATTTTAACCATTTATTGTCGCATATCACTTTGTGGAACTAGCCGGTTGGCTAGTTTCTCTATCTTGTATTTCTCTCCCTTAACGTATGCTTTAACAATAGCGACTTCTTCTATAAATAACAACCATTTTTAAGAATTTGTTTATTTATTAGTATTAGACCATATGCAGTGTCCACCATGCAAGTCCCCGTAATGGAGCCGCTACTATGGAAACAATAATGTATTAGAACAAGCACCTTGATATAAACTTGTGTGATTTGCCTTGCAACTGCTGCTAGAGTTAACGAATCATTATCTTATAACCAATCAGGATCGAGATCGAGAATCCTTCAGTATGTGGTGTAAAGCGATATAATACTGAGAACAACAGGAAGAACTTTCCTAATACATAATTATTAAAGCTTTTGTGCGATTTTGCATGAGAGATTTTAATTAAATTGAACAAGAGAAATTATTTTACAGAGAATAGAGTTTTTAGTAACAGACTAGAGAAAGCCAACCTAATTTAGCCATTATTTGCAGGAGATTTCTTTTGCAACGTCTCTGCACATCACGAACTGCAGACAGAATAAAGACACAGCATTAATAATGCATTGTCCACTCTTAGAGATGAATGTGTTATAATATGTCAGTGCTTCACTGTTTGTGTGAATGTGTGTGAGTGTGTCGGACAAACACACCGCAGGCCGTGGCACTGGCGGGACGCTGTGCACTTCGGGCAGGTTATTGAGCACACGTTGATATGGGAGAGCTTCTCTACAGCTGCTCCATTGCACATAATGCATTTTTTAGCAGCGACCTGTCGATAGCTCGACATGCTCACAACAGGTCACCTTTCAGTCTACTGGATATACCACAGGGCAGGCAAAGAGCACACAACAATTTATTCACAGCCTCAAAAAAGTGTGTGTTTGGGAATGTGTGTGTGTATATACCAAAACATGCTAGCTCATTATTTACCAGATACCTGAATCCATTATTAGCCTACAATACACATGTATAAACCCTCAATCCTTCATACAAACTTGCATAAATGTACTTAAATAATTATTTATTAGGGCTGTTACAACTGATATAAAGACTTAAGTAAGTTATGAAAATAAGAAAGTTAAGTGAGTCGAGTAATACACTTTTGCTGATAAATCTGCTATGTATATCAGTGTTGTAATGTAACGGAGTACAAATACTTCGTTACTGTACTTAAGTAGAAATTTCACGTATCTGTACTTTACTTCGCTATTTAAATTTGTCAACTTTCACTTTTACTCCACTACATTTCCTAGATAAAATGTATACTTTTACTCCGATATATTTCCACTAAGCATCTTTGTTACTCGTTACTACAAAATAAAATCAGAAGAAATGTGTGCGACTGCAATAAGGGAGGTTTGGCGAATCACTGCTCCTAGATTGCATTACGCAGCTCCGCACGCTCTATTTCAGCGTAATGTTGCCAAATGAGGAGGAAGCACAACTTAAAACGCCATGCAAGCACCTACTGGAGGACCCCCCTTTATTGTATACGACCACCCCGACGATAGTGGTGAACTCGGTGAACAGGGTGAAGAAGATAACGTTATACACCCCTGGCCGTATTTGCAAGAAATGTTTATGTACATTAGAATGAAAGATTCTTCCTACCGGATGAAGTGAAGTGCCTCTTATGCCTACAGAAAATCACTGAAATTTTACTTTTTACTTTTACTTCAAATAATTAAGTACATTAAATATCAGAAAATTACTTTTGATACTTAAGTACAGTATATATCAGATACTTTAAGACTTTTACTTGAGTACTATTACAGTAAGGTAACTTTCACTTCTACCAAAGTCTTTTTCTAGTATGATACTTGTACTTTTACTCAAGTATTGCTTTCTAGTATAAAGTACTAGAAAGCAATACTTGAGTAAAAGTACAAGTATCATACTAGCACATCATACTAGCACATTTTCAGTGGCATTTAATTGTAAAAAAAAGTGCAAGAGTCAAAAGTTTGGCATAAGCGATAATTTGTGTAGCATTTTATGTAGCACTGGTAGAGTGTATTTCTGTGTTGATTTATGTAGCTCTGTGTTTTACGTATGTATGTAGCACCATGCTATCAGCTATATATGGCTGAAATGACAATAAAATCTTCTTGACTAAATTTGAAATGGTCACAGTTAGCATTTTACCTAAAAACAAAAGAGCAAGAGCTTAACCATTTTCAACATTAACATTTATGGTCACATTAATGAGAAGTCCAGTGTAGAATTAGCAGAGACAGAAAACACTGCACTCAACATTACTGAATATTATAAAAAAAATACACTGCAGAGACTTGACTTGACATGTTAGCAGTCTATAAGAGGATGAGTTCAATGGCGTCACTGGTATTAACATAAAATTTGGAGCCTTAAATCCCAGTGGCACCATTATTAGCAGGATTTTGGACAGAATTGTGAGTAATGGAGCAAACCGTTAACTAAAGTGAAAATAAACGGATACGTCATTATAATACATTTTTAAAAATGTCATGTCTGAATTTCATTAAACGTGAACCTTGTACACCGGTGAACATCACACATTCATTTTAATAAGGCATTCAGGCTGTTTTTCCTTCAAAGGCAGGAGCAAACTTGTGAATTTCTGTTATAACAGTGACACAGTATAATTGCCATAGATATTGATAACAATCAAATTGACAAAGATTTTAAATCGATTTTACTTATGAGATAGAAGATGGTTTATAGTGTTGTACACTTAGAGTATAAAGAAAGAGAAAGATACAAACCAGTTCAAATATGCAGGTATAAATGTTTATGTAAGCTCATATCAGTGCTTATGAAGAGCTTTTGTAGATAGTCATGCAGCTGTGAGTACAATCGCCCAGTTAAACATGGGGAAAAAAGCTAAACAGTTTTAAGGGATTGAAGAGTTGCCTCACATCTCCAGGGTTAAGGGTTTGATTCAAGCCTCTGACCTGTGTATGGAGATTGTACAGTATGTTCTCCTCGCGCTTTGGGGATTCCTTAGGAAACACCAGTTTTTTCCCCAGTCCAAAGACATGTGTTGTAGAGTGAGTGTCATCTCTAAATTATCTGTGGTGTGTGAGTGTGTGTGATTGTGCCTTGTGGTGTCTTTGTGCCCCGTTGTCCCCTTAAAGTTTCCATATAAGTGCAACAGAACCTAGACAGATGGATGATTATCATATTGCTCTCTAATCAATGAGTGGCATCAGAAGCAAGAAGAATCCAATTTGTTATTTCCTATAATCCTCTGTTTTGTCTCTGACAGACGAAATTTAATATATGTAGCATTATTCCTCCCATTCTCATGTGCGTATGTCCTCCGAGCCACGTCCATAAAAATGCAGCGCAGTGTTTGAGAGTTTGTCCATCTCTAGGTAGTAGCCTTGGTCCAATTAAGCCCAGTGCAGAGTAATTAATGTGTCAGAGCTGGAGGAGAAAATGAGGGTGAGGGTTTAAGGAGGTGCTGATGAAGATTTGAAGAAAAATAATGTATCGGAGCCCCTTCCCGTTCCTACTGTCCTCTTCCCTACTTCCTAAAGATCATTAATCTAATTGGTGCCAGTGGAGATTTCAGATCATTGTGGATAGGGTTTTTTTATAGTGGGATATGCTGAAGAAAAAGGCCTAATATTAACTGTAGCAAGTAAACCATAAAACATGAAGGAGACAATTTTTAGTTTATCCCCGATTTCTGATTTCTCAGAGATTACTCTAGAATTCTTTGTAAGATGCCAGTGCTTTCTTATAACTTTAATAATGCTCTTATTATATGCTATAAATAAATTGTATTCATTTTGTAATCTGTAGTATATATATATATTAACAAATTTAAAAAAATAACAACAAAAAAAAAACATTATACATATTTAAACTCTCAGCACTGCTTTCTGGAAATAAGACAAAAGTAACAATGAATTTCATTTTAATAATCTAATAAAGAAACTCTTCTTTCCAGATTAATTACAGGAGCACAAACAGACATATTATTGAAGGCTGAAAATGTTGAAATGTCAAAAATAATAAAGTCACATTACAAAATGTCATCACTGAGTGCTTCCAAAAATGAAAAGGACACACTTTGTAACCTTGCAAAGACAGGACGTTATCTCAGGTGCTATACGCAGTATTTTTGGAAACACACAATGATGACATTTTAAATGTTAATAATGTGTTTTAATTGTTCGTTAATATCACAGTCCATTTCTAATTATTCAGCAGTCATTATTAGTTATAAAGGTTGGTGCAGTACAATACATTTCATTATAATGAATAGTTACGTTTATCAAGGAATTATTTCAAGCACATTATATGCTGTATGCTGTATGAGGTATTATTAGAGTTACAAGCAATGATTACCAATTTACGAAGAATTCATTCTTAAGCGTAGTAATCATTTACGTATATAGCATGCAGAGAATGGATAACGACATCTTAGTACTGTACGCATATTGCATTTATACTAAGATCATCTGACAGCTCAGGACAGGGTTTGAATCCGTTCCTGTAAGTGTCACTTTATATTGGTCATTATTGGCTGCAGTGACATGTTGAAACAAGACTCTGTGACAGGTTTATATGTGTGACAGGATTATGTAGGTACCCATCCTGGAAAGAATGGTTCCCACCTTTTCACTGCTCCATCACGTGTTTCTGCTGTCTTTACATGGTGAATAGCGTACGTGTCGAACGTGTGTAGTCTCGCATGCAGTTTGATGTTGTTTCTTCACATTAATTTAGATGACTAACTCTGCTGCTTCCTAACTTTCCCTGTCTTCCACTCCTTCTCTTCTCTGCCATCAAGTTCTTGCAATGTATGAAAATGTTCTTAAGTGTCCTACACCTGGCTGCACAGGCCGTGGCCATGTCAATAGCAACAGGAACTCACATCGAAGGTAAGAACTCGGACAATACAGGAAGTGGTTCTGCTCTCTGCTGAATTTCCTTTCTTTTTTTTAGTTTGTTTTATGTTGCCTATTTTTATTAAAGATATTTGGTCATTATCTGTCAATCTAAATGATCACTTATTAGTACAACCCCTGGCAAAAAGTATGGAATCACACCTCTCAGAAGATGTTCATTCAAATGTTTAATCGTGTAGAAAAAAAACAAGCACATATATGCCACAAAACAATTTTCACTCAACAATCCAAACTTCTGGCTGTATAAAACACTTAAAAAAAAACAAAGAAAGATAACTATAGTCAATTACAACTGTTTTTACAGATCAAACAGAGGAAAAAAATATGGAATCACACAAATCTGAGGAAAATTATATGGAATCACCATGCACTTTGCATTTGTAAAACAAACACCTGTATCTGATTACAACTGCTAATTAGTCTGCAGTTAAAAAAGAGTGCTTGTACACATTAGTGATGTGTTGAACCAAGATGATTGACAAAACTCATGGCTCCAACACGAGAGATGTCAGTTGAAACAAAGGAGAGGATTATCAAACTTCTCGAAGAAGGTAAATATTCACGGAATGTTGCAAAAGATGTTGGTTGTTCCCAGTCAGCTGTGTCTAAAATCTGGACCAAGTACAAATCAAATGGAAAGGTTGTAAAAGGGAAGTGTACTGGTAGACCAAGAAAGACATCAAAGCGCCAAGACAGAAAACTTAAAGCAATATGCCTTGAAAACAGAAAATGCACAACAAAACAAATGAGGAACAAATGGGCAGAAAGTGGAGTCAATGTCTGTGACCGGACTGTAAGAAATCACCTAAAAGCAATGGGATTTACATCCAGAAAAGCCAAACGAAAACCATCATTAACATCTAAACAAAAAAAACAAGGTTTCAGTTGGCAAAAGAAAGACAATCTTGGACTGTGGATGACTGGATGAGAGTTATATTCAGTGATGAATCACGAATCTGCATTGGGCAGAGTGATGATGCTGGAACTTTTGTTTGGTGCCGTTCCAATGAAATTTATAAAGACAACTGCCTGAAGAAAACATGCAAATTCCCACAATCATTAATGATATGGGGTTGTATGTCAGGTAAAGGTATGGGAGAGATGACAGTCATTATATCTTCTATAAATGCACAAGTTTATGTTGTGATTTTGGACACTTTTCTTATTCCATCAATTGAAAGGATATTTGGTGATTGTAGCATCATTTTTCAGGAAGATAATGCATCATGCCATAGGGCAAAATCTGTGAAAACATTCCTACAGGAAAGACGTATAATGTCAATGGCATGGCCTGCAAATAGTCCAGACCTCAATCCAATTGAAAATCTGTGGTGGAAATTCAAGAAAATGGTCCACGACAAGGCTCCAACCTGCAAAGCTGATCTGGCAACTGCAATAAGACAAAGCTGGAAACAGATTGATGAAGTATACTGTTTGTCATTAGTTAAATCCATGCCTCAGAGAATTCAAGCTGTTATAAAAGCCAGAGGTGGTGCAACAAAGTACTAGTAGTGTTTTTATTTGGTGATTACATATAATTTTCCTCAGATTTGTGTGATTCCATATTTTTTTCCTCTGTTTGAGCTGTAAAAACAGTTGTAATTGACTATAGTTATCTTTCTTTGTTTTGTTTTTTTAAGTGTTTTATACAGCCAGAAGTTTGGAGTGTTGAGTGAAAATTGTTTTGTGGCATATATGTGCTTGTTTTTTTTTCTACACAATTAAACATTTGAATGAACATCTTCTGAGAGGGGTGATTCCATACTTTTTGCCAGGGGTTGTAGAGGTGGAGATGAAGTTCTTACCTTTCCTTAAACTATTTGGATGGATTTGGATTTGTACAGGTACCAGGGTGTGTTTCTTCCTCAGAGTAATGTATAGACATATACTATATATATATATATATATGTATATATATATATATATATATATATATGTGTGTGTGTGTATATATATGTGTATATATATATATACAATTTACTATAGCATTTACAGTATATAATTATTATATGTATATATTTACAGGTATTACTACACTTTCACTATATGGTTCAAATAATATACTGTTAATAAAAACACTATATATTGTTTTTTTGTTTATTCAGAATATTATTTTTTGTTTAGCTGTTGCTTTTATTGAGCTGAGCAGTTGAAGGTTAAGGGTCCTGCTCAAGGACTCAACCCTGGCTGCTTGCCAGTGCTGGGATCTGATCTCACAAGCTCCTGAGCTAGAGTTCAGAGCCACAACCACATTTCCATCACCAAGCTTGCACTGATTCAACAACCTCTAATGTTGGCACTAGTTGACAATCATACTAAAAGATGAATTTCAGGGCTTTATTAGATGAAATCAGCATCAAAGACAAAGGGTTTGTGAATTTTTAAAATAGTTGTTAAAGTGATGGGCACAAAAATGATCCACTAATTTCCAGATGTTGACAGAATAATAATTTGTATTATTCTCCTGGCCAACTAAATACTACAGTTGATACTACAGCTAAATTGTATTATTGCTATTTTAATCTTAACCAATGCTCAGTACAGTTCTGTAACAGCATTTTGATTTCACCATTTATAGAATAATTATAGTGATTTTTTTTTTTTTATTTCACCATTTTGCAGAACAAACCCAAAGAGAGAATACTATGTTTATTATTTTTTGTAAATATCATTCTCACCCCCACCTTAAATTCTAGATAACACTATAAATGTTACTGTAAACAAATTCACTAAATTACAGCGGTACAATCTTGTAAAATTACACAACAGTATCTTGCTGTAAAACAATCAAAACAATTTACAGAATTTTTATAGTGATTTTTATTCATCATCATTTTTGTTCAGAACAAAGCCAAAGAGTGTTGGCAAAAATTCAGCAAAATGCTCAACACTGCATATGCACCGATACTTAAGCCTTAGAAAAAGATTAAACATGTGCCTGTAGCTGTGACTGGGATGATAAATGCTGAGCTCGCTGTAGTCTTTCTCTTTAATGCATGTAATTCTATTCTGGGGTGCTGCTGCAGTAAAGGTGTGACGGTCAGCAGCTGGTGTGGGATGGTAGGCCTGGCACCAGCCATTAGCACGTCTGTGACACCCAAGCACGAGCACCAGCTGCGCATCATACAAACACACATACACGCGCACACACACGTACTGTACACACAGTCACTCTGAGGAATGCACCTGCTGTAGAAGAAAAGACCTAACACACAAATTCAAACACTTTTAACTCTTACATCTGCACTCACAAGCGTGGCAATGTGTGTTCTCAGGCCCCAAAGCAAATTGCCAGTTTGTCTAGTGTCATTTACACATAGACAGACCTGCACACACCTTTTGCTGTTACTCTGTTCCTTCTGGCTACTGTGAGAAAACTCTCCGCTGAATTCCTTTAATACTCTTAACGGATCACAGAAAGAGGAAATAGTGACTGTAAATTCATTCTCATGGGAAATCACAGGCACTAGTGTGAAAAAGAAATCCGCCTGTGTTTGAACTATGGAGTGAATTCATTTTATCTTAGAAATGTGGAGTTGTACAGTATGTGATACCTCCACTAAGGTTTCAGTACAGATCACATAAAGCTGTCACTGATGTTGCATAGACAGGACTGCTAGACCAGTCCTCATGACTGATTTGTATGATGATGGCTTTTCTAATTTATATAAAATAAGCTCATAATGTATGTGTTGCTTTTCATTTTAAAATGTTTTTTTTTTGTCTTGTCTCAATTTTTTTTTTCGTCTTGTCCTAATGCAGTCTCTCAGGATGCCCAATAGCAGCTGCTGAGAAACTGGCCAAAGCTCATGAGAAACATCAAGCCTGTAATGGAACTAAGTCCAGCCAGGGATCGGACCGTGTTCTGAGGTAGGAGATCCTGTCAACACTTTCAGTTTCATATCACATGCTGCTGGATGTAGTGTTTTTAAGCTGATATCATTAATGGATCATCAGTGTAACATGGTGGCATTGTGCACAGCTTAACAGTTCAAGGTTTGATACTGTAGCTAGCTCATCACTGTTTGTGTGGAGTTTCATATGTTCTCTTTCTGTGTGTGTGGGTGTGTGTGTGTGTGGAGGGTAGTCGGTGGGTTTAGGGGTGGAGTATGTGGGGTTTACTTTGAGTTCTCCAGTTTTTTCCCTAATCTCAAAATATGATGTGTGTGTGTGCGTGTGTGTGTGTGTGTTTGTCTATCCCCATCTTGTGTTGTCAGGATAAGTTGTTAGGATGTTAGTGTTTTATCTGTAGTCATTCAGTTCATCAACATTCCACTTTGCAGTGTTCACTAGACTCCTAGACTCATTTTAACGTCCTCTTTAAGTCATGAATTTTATAAAGCACTCATCTATGGACTCAGTCATTTATGACCTGAGGGTCTTTATGTTGCATTCATTCATTTTGTTTGCTTCAATCCTCTTGTAGTATTTACTGTTTTAAGAAAAAACTGCTTTCTAGATATTTGCATGTATTTTTGGTCAAAACAAATGAACCCAACATACATTACCTGGATACCCTATATGAAACTTTTACTCATAATATCAGCATTTGACATAAACTTTACTGAATTTCACATTGATTTGGAGGTAGGGGTGAGATACTGACTTGGTCTTTAGATTAAATTGCTGGAAGCATTTCAGGATATTCTTGGAGTGTATTCCAAAAATATTAGTGCTGTTCATAAGACTGACAAAAATAGTACATTTGAAATAAATAAATAAATAAATAAATAAATAAATATCACTTGTTATGGGTAAAAAATCATTTACAAAAAGAACCTGCTTGATCTGCAAAGATTTCCTGTTGTCCTTTCCACATTATATACATAAAGTAGGTGTCCAGAGAACAAAACAAATATAGTTTTCCTACAAAATCTTCCTATAAATATTATATGTGGAGGAAGGATTATAGATTATATAATGTAAAAAGCACCAGCCAAAAGCAAACAGCAAATAAAATACTGCAAGAAATACCTGCTGTCATAATTGACTTTATATTTGCTATGTGCCATCTAGTCTGTATGATTCTAATAAAATCTTTCAGCTCATTTAAAACAATAAGTAATTATTTAGATGTGTAATGTTTATAATAATTACTTTATTAATGTTTTGTTTATTACTGAAACTACTTATTTATTTACTTCTGTAGACCGTCCTCTGTCCTTTGCTCTTTTAGACCTATGTGCTTTGTAAAGCAGCTGGAGATCCCACAGTATGGCTATAAGAACAATGTCCCCACAACCACCCCACGCTCCAACCTGGCCAAAGAGCTGGAGAAATACTCCAAGACCAGCTTCGACTACAACGGCTACGACAACCAAAATGTGTACGGCAAACGTGTCATCGCTCCTAAAGTACAGGGCCGTGACACTTCACCCAAAGGATACGATGGTAAGACCTGCAAAACCAGATTCTATTGGTTCTATTCTTTCTGTTTTTCACATCCTCTAATGTGACAAATGAGCATAAAATTTTTTTAAAAGTACAGGGCATGTTTTTTTTTGGGCTTCACATATTTTAGCATGAGACATCCTTTTAGCAAATGCTACAATGGTGCTATTTTATGAGTGTTCCCGGCATCTTCTCCAGCCTTTGACCAGGGGAATGGAAATGTATGGAAATTATATAGTAGCGGATGCATAATGAATGACTGGGTAGAGGCGAGTCAAGGTCTAGTCTCCGGGCCACAGCTAATTGCAATTCTGTGTGAATAGCAGCCAGGCTGCACTTTAATGACTGAGAGAGGGGTGGGCATATAGAGAGATGGGGAGAGAGAGAGAGAGAGAGAGAGAGAGAGAGAGAGAGAGAGAGAGAGAGCGAGTGAGCGAGCAAGAGAGAGAGAGAGAGAGAGAGAGAGAGAGAGAGAGAGAGAAAGACACGGCAGCAGGGAACTCAGTTGGAGATGCCACTTTGATGCCCGGCTGGTGTCTGTGGCTCATTGTAACTTCAGTCAGATACCAAATAGTGCAGCATTCTCACCTGAAGCCCAAGGTTTCAGCTCGGCACAAACGCTTAACCCCCATCGCTTTTACTCTACCTCACTTTACAAATCACATTCATTAGGCAATCAGAAAAAATAAGTAGGTAATGTACAGGTAGTCGGTGCTCTAACTAGTAATCCCTGATTATTACCTGCACAATAACACTTGACTTCACAGTGGTGTTCACAGGAAACCTACATAAACCCTTTATGACATCAAGCTACATAAACAGTTTTCATAAATTGCAAAAACAAAAAAAAAATCAAACAAAAGCATGTCTAAAAAGAAATATAATACTTTACAATGTTCCTTGTCCTTGGCATTTGCCGTTAACGTTGGTGTCTTACTTTTCTGAATGCGCAATAAAGGGTTAAACAATCAAGTAGCAATCATTACACTGTAATAACAGAGATATGTGTATTATATATATTACCGTGTATAGCTACCTTTTTTTAGTTTGATTTATACACTAATACCAGTTTTATCAGAGCTTCTCACCTCTTTGGTCGACTCTAAGCACCTACCAACACTACATAAAGAACTAAGGTTTACAGAATTATATTTAAATGTGTGTATTTATATACTGATATATTTACAGTATATACACACTGTGAGTTAATACCAAGTGTGTCACAGACTGTGTGCTACACTTTACAGATGACAATTTATTCAAAGTAAGCAGAAAGCTTAATGGTGTTGATGAACTCTTATACAATTTTTTCTATAAAATTTATAATTTACAATTTCTGTAAGTTTTTTTTTTTTTTAAAAATACTCAAAAAGAATTACAGCCCTGTCTAATTTTCACACTTTCTGCCACCGTTCTTCTTGTTCATCCTTTTAAATAGTACTAAAAATTTGAGGTGATTAATACCGTAATGCAGTACTGCCTTGTCAATATACTAGACAGCTATTATATTTTCATTTTTCTTTTATATATCTTTGCATTAGTGGGTTTAATCGATTTTTTTTCTCATTTTAATATTAATATTTATAAAATTGTCTTTTGAAATATATAGCATTCTATCAGAGTTCATTATAAAGAATAATATTTATAAATATTATCTGAAAGATAGTATTAGTCTTTAAATGAATTCTGCCTAAAAGAACCTCTTAAGATTTTTCTCTGTGTCAAATTAAACTACCAAATCAAAACTGTACATATCAATAAAACCCATAGTGGATAAGGAAGAGTGTATGGAAACATGCAGGGGGCTAAACAACAGCAGGAGTTGAGAGATAGATTTGAGAGAAGAGCTGACTTTTTTTGGACTGGGATTTGAAGGACGTGATAGTGGAGATGTTACGGAGGCTCTGTGGGTGGGTTCAATACAATTGAATGACCTGCCCCCTTCAGAGGAGAATCGATACTTCAGAACAGGTAAACCTTTACTATATGATCGAGGAATACATGGTGGGCAATAAAGATGGAGTAGCTCAGCTAGAATTGCGAGAAAAGATCGTGTAGGGTTTTAAAGGTTAGAAGGAGTATTTTATATTGATGAAAGTGGTAATGAATGTGGGTGATATTATATGGTGTGCAGGTGAACTCTATCATTTGAATATATTGCAGTCTTGCAGTCTGGCAGTTTTTGGTAACATAATAGTTTTAAACATAGTTTTGCTATTTGGTTATAGTTGGTTTCTTGGTATATTATTAATAGTCGTATTAATTTGTTGCTTAAAAAGCTACAGCATTTTTAGATCAAACTAAAGATTGTAGTGTATTTTCACACACACACACACACACACACACACACACACACACACACACACACACAAACTGTTACCCACAAAATGATAACATTAAGCTGAATTTTTTGTTTGTTTGTTTATTCCTCTTGTGCAGAACTCACAATGCACACATACGTTGTTGCTGTAGTTTAATTTTCAGGATTTGTTGGGTTTTGTTGCACATTTATGTGTGTATGTGTATACATGTGTACATGTGTGTGTGTGTGTGTGTGTGTGTGTGTGTGTGTGGTCAAACTGCAAAACATAAACAACTGAAATTACTAAACAGTATTGCCCACATAACCAAATACAATTTAGAACTAAATGCAACATATATTGCATGAACATCTTGACAAACAATATAAAAACAGCAAACGTCTAAACAACATCAAACATATGCATTAGCATTAGCCGTTTAGGGGCTTCGGCGCTAATTACAAATAACGAACTAAATAATAACAACTCAAAAAATATCAATTCAATTAAACAACATAAATCACTCACCACTCACCAATCACTCATAAATAATAAGTGATCGATAATTTCAGAAAAAAATCGAGAAGCTACGATAAAATTCTGTTATTGTACAAAACACTTATGTAAGTACAAGAGTGTAAGTTTTACAAAACAGAATGGAATAATTTTAGTTCCTTCTTAAATTGAAGACCAAAGTGTTTTACGCATTAGGAAAGATAAATTTCTAACTTAGTAAAACATTAAGCATTTGTTTTTCTACAGTGTGTTTTGGCTCAGTGAATATTCTTAAGGTGCTTGAAACCATTACGGAGTCTGTAACATGCGGTCATGTTACAGAGAATGTAACACTGAGTCTGTACCATGCATTAAATCTGGCTAATTAATAACATTAATAACATCTTATCAGGTTGCAAAAGATTCCATATAAGGAAAAGGAGTATTAATTCATCCACACCCACAAATCTTTGTAGAATAAAAAAGTATTATTTGTTTATGATGTTTGTTTTCATTTTTGACATTGATATTACTCTACCAGCTTTTGCAAACAAAATTATTACGACATTCTGGCAACATAGCAGTAGTCAAGATGAAATTTTCCGAGCCATGAACCAGGTCTGGAACTAGTTCCTTCATCCTTTATGTCAAATAAAGGATGAAGGTCAGAAAATGAAGTCTAGACATGACGGCTAATATGGGCTTCAAAATGAGTAATGGATCAAAAAAAGAAATCAGCTGCTTTGACAGGATTAACCAGCACTCCAGCTATATCAATACTTTACACATTTACTAGAGATCTGGTCCCAACCTACAAATGTTCTCTTTTTGTCCGAGTTTAGAAAATGAAAGCATAGCTGATATGTGGGGAGTAAGGTGGGGGTAAAACACAGCACAGCAGTCTCGGTATTATACTGAACCCCTAGGGGGTTCCAGTAATGTGATTTGATGAAGAAAAAAAGCCTTTATTTGTCACATATACATTACAGCACAGTGGAATTCTTTTGTCACATATTCCAGCTTGTTAAGAATTTGGTGTCAGAGAACAGATATTCAGCCATGATACAAAGACCAGAGCTCCTTAAGCAGAGATAATTAAGGTCCTTGATTTGGGGCCCAACAATGGCAGCGTGGGAACCCCTAACCATCTGATCACAGCCTTGACTATTTTGGTAACCCAAATATCTACCTTACCACCATGGCCAAGGTTTGATTCCCATGCAGAGAACCTTCACAGCCACTGAGGGTTAACTCTCAGTGCAGGTCCCAATGCCAGATAAAATGTAATGGTCATTTTAATGTCTTAAATGTTGTAAAACCTGTGCCAAAGTCATATATGGGTGTCAGATTATCTGCTGTGGCGACCCTGCAGCAGAACAACATCAATAAGCAATGCAGTAATCTATACTGCATTATAATAATAATCTATACTGATATAATAAATCCAGTATTTTGATAAGATAAGACTTTCCCTCATGTCCTTTTTCATGCTAAAACCTTTGTCATCACAGCATAAAGTCTTGATTTTAATTTTCATTCAAATGTATGTTTTCTAAATAGTTACTGAGTGCTCCACCTAAGTGCCCTTAGAGTATAGATGCAATTAAATACTATTTAGTTGAAATAGTAAACAGCTGAGATATTGCACTTAACATATAGTACACGAACAGTGTATTATAAATTTAACTACAACAATACAACAATTTTTTTTTTGACAATCATTTATACACTACACATTTATAGAAAACATTGAGTATTCCTTTAACAGTTTAGGTCTTTTTGCATGTGTCTCCGCAGCTAAGCGATACTGTAAGAACTCCAGCTCGGCGAGCAGCACCACCAGTAGTTATGCTCCCAGTAGTAGCAGCAGCCTGAGCTGTGGAGGAGCTGCAGGAGCAGGAGGAGGAGGAGGAGGAGGAAGCAGCGCTAGCAGTACCTGCAGCAAAAGCAGCTTTGACTACACGCATGATATGGAAGCCGCCCACATGGCCGCTACAGCCATCCTCAACCTGTCCACACGATGCAGAGAGATGCCTCAGAGCCTGAGCAGCAAGCCACAGGAGCTCTGTACACAGGTAACAAAAAACAAAAGTGTGTGTGTTTCCTATCTGCAGCACATTTTAAAAAACTCAACAAAAATTCTCATGGAGGCTGTAGGTGCAGGCAGTACTGTTTCCTGGATGTCAGCAAGTGTGAGTAGGAGTGTTTGAATGCTATATCCGTCTATTAAGATGTTACATGACTGCAGCGGATCAGGACTTTAAGCAAAGTTTTATTTATTTTTTTTAATATTCCAATGCAGTTCTAGTTGCTTATAGGATTTGCTGCAACTGTACACTTCCTAACAGGTCATTTTTTATCTTATTCTGAATGTCTCTGTGCTAAAAAATAAAAATTAATACAATACTCTAAACCTTCTAAGTGTTTACCAAAGTTCAGTTTATTTTCAATAGACTATAATAGTTTCTATTATACCTGATTCTGATTCTGATTCTGATTCTGATTCTAATATTGAAGCAGTACAGTAATAAATCATTAAGTTAGGGCAGCATGGTGACGCAGCAGGAAGTCGGAAAGTTTAGGCTCCCTGGTTTATTCCTGTGTAATCTGTAGGGTGTGCAGAATTTCTCAAGTCCTCGCTGTGTTTCTTTACATTTTCAAGGTTTGTCCTACCATCCAGGGATGTGCTAGTAAACTGGCTTTGTTAAAATTGCAGGGCTGAGCAGAGATTTTTAGAGAGGCAAGTGCTCCAAAAGTGCTTAAAAGGGGCCCATGGAGCGAGATGTGACCATCTACAATGAAATTCATGGAACTATAGAAACCATCTTGCAAAGAAAATTTAAAATGGATTATCAAAACAAACTACATATGATTAGAAGTGTTCAGAATTTATTAAAATGTATTATTATAATTAAAAATTACTTGTAGAGAAAATTACAAGTAGTCTACTCACTGAGTTGTAGAGGATGGGATCAGCTTGTGCGCCAAGTTTTAGCAGTAACCTGTGATAGCTACTGGACTACTTCACAATTTTACTGATGAAGTAAAATAGGTGTAAATATAATATAATGTGACAACAAGAAACCAGGTGAGAAATGACACAACAGCTTAGAAACTCACAAAGTAAAGTCACCGTCTCTTAGTGTCACGGAGTTGCCGTCTCACTAGGAAGTGAGCAAACACATTGCTTATTGTGTCCCATCATATATTATAACAGTTTATTTTAATATTAATTAAAAAGGAAACTAATTTTATAGTAATTACTTAACTTACTGTTAGCCAGTGTCACTCACTCATGAGGGATCTAGTGGGTTTGCACTTAATTTCTATTTCCTAAATTAATCCATCATTTAAAGATGGAAAGGGATATGGAAAGAAATACTTCAGTCTTCAGCTTATGGATGGGAGGCCTTTAAAAGAAAAAAGAGAGGTAGGAAAAGGGGAAAGTCTCTGAAGGTTTTGTTATATTCATGAATGTTGAGATGGAAAGTGACTACACTAATAACCACAATTTCCTTTCTCTAGAAAAAGTAGTTCCTCCGATAGATTTCCTAGAGTTGAAGTATTTACCTAGGCTTTTATTTGCAATAAGTATTGACATATATTAAGGGACTCAGTACAGGGAAATATTATCATTCTCATGTCTATTAAACACACTTGCACTACATAATGTCTATGATATCCAAAGCACTGGAGTCTTAGTCTTTTAATGGTTATTACAATGAGTATTAATATAAAAAATGATGAGTAGTATGTTAAATGGGTGGGCCTATATTCTAAACTGCCAGTTAATTAGCTATATTAATCTAGTAACTAATAAACTGGCAAGATCATGGATGTATTTGGCTCCAGTTCCTCTGGGATTTGCCAGAATAACAGTACAACCAGTGTAGCATCTTTAGTCACCAAGAAGCAGAAGTGTCTGCCTTCCGTTGGCCTGATTGGACACACACACACATACACACAAACACACACAAACACACAGACACACACACATTCAACTGCCATTGACACTAATGGTGAGGTGTGCAGGGATGGAAGGATGGAAAGGAGAGGGTTGGGAAGGAAGGATGATTGCATATGCTGGGTGATCGGAAGTGCCGAGAGCGAGAGGGCTTCCTCTCTCTATCTTTCTTTCTCTTCCTCCTCCATCCATCTCCTGTCACTCTGCAGAGAGGAGTGGGGGAATGAGAGAAGCAGCTGGCCTACGGCAAAACCCATCTCCTCCTGTCACAGGCTGTGAGACAGCATGGTGCTCCTCTCTGCTTCTGACGGCTGTGCCTTCGCTGCGCCTTCACTTCACTTCCTCTGATTATTTCACATCGAAAAATAACTGCCTCAAATGGGGCCGTTTGTCATGTATAAAGCTGTGGAGGAAGCCAAGAGGAAGCAGAATGATCATAAGATTCCATAGCTGCTATAAATAGATTGAATATTTTTAATAGGGTGGATTGAATCTGCTGTGTAGTATGAAAGGATACAGGATGAAGGATGCAGCATCTAGTATGTAGGATGAAACAGTTTTGTGATATAACAAATGAAACCAATCATTTTAAATCTGTTTCCATTTTCAATGTGATATAGCAACAAATATTCAAATGAAAACCAAAGAGAAACAAAACTTAAACTTACTTGCATATATGGCTGTGCACACTCTTTTACAATTTGGCATGTGACTGTGTTTAGAATTAACCAATCACATTCATTCTTATGTTTTATTGTATTTCTCATTCACCTGATCTATTAACCTCTGATTCTGATTAACCCCAAATCAAGATCAGCTGTTTCTGTACAATTTCCTTGGTTTAATCCAACTGCTGAAGCTATGACTTATAAAAAACATACAAGATCTGGACAGGATCTTATTGCCAAAAGCTATTGATCAGTAAATTTGTAATTTCTAAAACACGAGATACCATAATGGAAAATTGTGAAGACCATTTTAACCAACTAGCAATAATTAAGTACTGTAGTGATATCAATGCCAAAACATGGCCAAATGTGTTATAATCTGATGATATCAAGGTATAAATATTTGGCCATAATTCCAAAAGATATCACCCAAAGATATTATACTGACAGTGAAGCATGGTGGTGGCAGTATCATGCAATGGGGATGCATTCCTTCATCTGGGACTTGGGGCTCTATGTCAACATAGAGAGAATCAAGCATAGCTGCTTGTCTTTGGGCACCAGAACTCTGTTAGGCAGCTAAAGATGAAGAAATAAATCACCTTCCAGCACGATAACAAGTTAAAGCACAAACCCAAGTCAGCAAAGTGATGGCTTCAGAAGGAAGAAGATCAGTGTTTTTTGGAATGGCCCAGTCAGGGCCCAGATCTAAATCTTATTGAAAACCCATGGGGTGACTTGAATCAGATTGTGCACGAGATTTCCTCAGAGTTTGATAGATCTGGAACATTTTCTGCTAATCAAGAAGCTTTGGTAGTTAGTAGACGAAAAAGTGTTTTTTTTTTTTACAAGCACAAGGAGCAGTAACTATTATTATATAACTATTAACTAAGTATTAGTTAATGTGTGTGCACACTTACGCAAGGAGTTTATTGCATGTGTTTTTTTATATCACATTAAAGGTGGGAACACTTGTATATCTATTGTATATGAATTGGCATATCCACTTCAATTAATATTGATATATGCAACATTTTTATTTTTATTCTTTTTATAATAAGACCACCTCTCTGTGAACCTTGACTGACAGGGTCAACTATTATTATTTGTTACACCACAGTATGGTTATATTCTTGAATCTGATTGGTCAGTTAGAGACAGCGGTTCTGATTTACTTCAACTAAGACATAATTTCTATGGGGACGCTTATTCAAAAGGATGTTTATTCACATTATCTACTAAAATGGAGAATCTATACTGCTTGGTTTGGTGAAGTGTTTTTAGCAAATGTTTATTTAAAATTTATAAAAGGAATCCAGTATGTCAGCACTATGTAACAGCCAGTAAGACTCCTGACACAGGAGAGTCCTCTGGATGGAGGACACTCTACCTTTTGCCACTTTTTCTGTAATGTGTGTGTGTGTGTGTGTGTGTGTGTGTGTGTGTGGGTGTGTGTGTGTGTGTGTGCGTGTGTGTGTGTGTTTGTGTGTGTTTGTGTGAGTGTGTGTGATTTATTAACATCAAGAAAGAGGAAAAACAAAGGCCTGTGAGGAAACCACTGTTTATTGCTATTATAATGAAAGCGATAAATAATAATATAATAATAATTGTAATTGTTGAAAAATCACTGTGGCATAAAAGACACTAGCTTGGACTGCACTCTTATAGGAGAATCCTTCCTTCAGGGTGGTAATGCTTCATGTCTGATGGTATCCCACTACGCTGTCATGATTATATTTATTTATTTTCTAACAGTGTGGTCCTTCTTTATTATTTCTTACATAATGTAAGATTTATATATATTTACTTCTCTAGATAATGATTGTTTGTACTTCTGTCGTTCTGTTGTGTTTTATGTTTGTATTGTCTGTAGGAAGGTGGTAAGCATAGAAAAGTGTCGAAATCTCATAAAGCTATCATACCTTTTGGCAACATACATACATGCATATACATGCATACATACATACTGTACATACATACATACTGTACATACATACATACTGTACATACATACATACATACATACATACATACATACATGCATACATACATACATACATACATACTGTACATACATACATAGATACATAGATACATAAAAATATACATACATACACATATACATATTGTCACGCGTAACGAACCGCCGGACGAGCGTCGCCATAGAGACGCGTCCCCTGAGTACTAACGCGCTTCCGGACTACACTTCCCATCAGCCACCTCCCTTCCTGATTACCGCACCAGCTGTTCCTCATCTCCGGCTCGTATATATTCACGCCAGAACTGCTTACCTGTGCGAGGTCTCGACTAGTCTTAGTACAGTCATTCTGAGCGTTTTCTGTATTCCTGTGTTCCTGGTTTTCCTGTCCTGTTTTGCCTCTTGATATTCTGATTGATTGCCGCCTGTCCCGACCTTTTGCCTGTCCCTGATTCTGATTCTGCCTTCTCTCTCTCACTGCTGTTTTGCCCGTTCTGATCTCTGCCTGTACGACCCTGTCAGTGTTTTCTAATAAACACCTCTGCTGCACATGGATCCACAGCCGTATGCCTCCTCCTTATTACAGGAGACCTCGCCAACAGAGGATCCAGCAGCTGTCGCGCAGCTGACCACTCAGGTCACCAGTCAGGCTCAGCAACTCGCCGGCCACCACCAACAGCTGACACGCCTCACTCAGCTCACACAGGAGCTCGCCGCGGCACTGCAAGGTTTGCATGGAGCCGCCGCTTCGCCGAATCCCCCAGTCCCGGCACCGACTCCCCAGGCCGCGGCGTACCACGCACCTGCGACCACCGGACCCCGTCTCGCCCTTCCAGAAAAATTTAACGGCGAACCGGGAGGTTGTAGGGGCTTCCTGATGCAGTGCTCACTGTTCGTGGCACAGCAACCGGCCCTGTACACCACGGAGGACAGCCGCATCGCCTTTGTCTGTTCCCTGCTTACAGGAAGGGCACTGGAGTGGGCTACCGCTGTGTGGGGAGAGAACGCCTTCCCCACGTTCGAGGCTTTCCTCGCCCGGTTTCGGACCGTGTTCGACCACTCCGCATCTGGGGAGAGCGCGGAGGAGCGCCTCCTGGCCTTATCTCAGGGCGATGGCACCGCGGCGGAGTATGCTCTGACGTTCCGCACTCTCGCCGCTGAAGCAGGTTGGGGGGAACGCCCCCTGCGACTGCTCTACCGCAAGGGTCTGCATCCTGATCTCCAGGCTGAGTTGGCTTGCCGGGATGAGGGAAGGAACCTGTCCGAGTTCGTGGACCTCTCAATCCAGCTAGACAATCTGATGCGCTCCCGTCGGGCGCGAGCTCCTCCGCGCACCGCCACCCGCCTTACACGCGCCGGATACTCTGAACCCATGCAGGTCGATTACACGCACCTCACGCTGGAGGAACGAGATCGTCGCTTCCGGCTCCGTCTCTGCCTTTACTGCGGGGAACCGGGACACCGACTGTCGACCTGCCCTACCAGACCTCAACGAGGGCGATACCCTCCGGTGAGTCAACGCTCCGTCACCCCGTACTCACCGAGCTGCGCCAAGATCAGTGTACGGCTCAGGATTCGGGGGGTGAATGTGGAGATCGGTGCCCTGATCGACTCGGGCGCGGCCGGTAATTTTATGTCTTGGGACTTTGTCCACACCCATAACGTCCCTGTGATTCCCTCTGTGTTTCCCTTAGCAGTGGAGGCGATAGATGGACGACCGCTAGGAGAGGGGCGTGTGACACACCTAACCCGGAGACTCAGCATGCAGGTGGGGGACCAACACCAGGAGCGCCTCTCCTTCCACGTCATCCACTCCCCACGGCACGCCCTCATCCTTGGCCTACCATGGCTTCAACTCCACGACCCAACCATCTCCTGGTCCAAGCTGCGCATCACCAGATGGGGCTGCGCATGTACCGCGCACCGCCGTGTTGCAGCAGAACCGTGCCAGATCAACACCACAGACACCACACTCATCCCCACCGAGACCCCCAATCTCCCCGACGAGTACCTGGACCTCGCAGAGGCATTCAGTAAGATCAAGGCAACGGAACTACCTCCTCATCGCGCCTGTGACTGCGCCATCGACCTACTGCCCGGGGTAACACCACCTAGAGGGAGAATCTTCCCACTCTCACAAACGGAGTCCACGGCCATGAATGCCTATATCCAGGAAGAACTGAAAAAGGGGTTCATTCGTCCTTCCGTGTCACCGGCGTCGTCGGGGTTCTTCTTTGTCAAGAAGAAGGACGGGGGGCTCCGTCCGTGCATTGACTACCGAGCCCTCAACGACCTCACCGTGAAGTTCCGGTACCCTCTGCCTCTCGTCCCGTCAGCCTTAGAGCAACTCCGCCGCGCGTGATACTTCACGAAGCTTGACCTCCGCTGCGCTTACAACCTCATCCGCATCAGACCAGGAGATGAGTGGAAAACCGCCTTCTCGACACAATCCGGTCACTACGAATATTCGGTCATGCCGTTCGGCCTAGCGAACAGTCCAGCGGTCTTTCAGTCCTTTATAAACGATGTGTTCCGGGACATGCTCGACCGCTGCGTGATCGTCTACATCGACGACATTCTCGTCTATTCAGAGAACAAGGAGGACCACATTCAACACGTGAGGGCGGTGTTGCAACGCCTCATCCAGCACCGTTTATACGCCAAAGCGGAGAAGTGCGAGTTTCACCAAACCGCGACATCCTTCCTTGGGTACGTCATCTCAGCAGACGGTGTCGCAATGGATGACACTAAAGTGCAAGCAGTGCTACGGTGGCCCAGACCACGGACCATCAAAGAGCTCCAACGCTTCCTGGGGTTCGCGAATTTCTACCGTCGCTTCATTCGTGGCTTCAGCACCATCGCTGCGCCCCTCACCTCGATGACACGGCAGGCTCCCACTCAGCTCACCTGGTCGCCGGAGGCACACAAAGCGTTCGGCCAATTAAAGGAGAGCTTCACCACAGCCCCGATCCTCCACCACCCAGACCCTAACCGACCATTCACCGTCGAGGTGGACGCCTCCAACACGGGAATCGGCGCCGTTCTCTCTCAACGACAGGGACCCGCCGATAAGATGTTCCCCTGTGCCTATTTCTCCCGCAAACTAACCCCGGCATAACCGCGACAACCCACCTGGTCCAGAACGAGTTCTGGTGGCCGTCTCTGGCAGCAGACACACGCGAGCACGTCCACAGCTGCGCGGTGTGCCAGACCACTAAAGCCTCTCACCAATTACCCGCGGGCTTACTACATCCTCTACCAGTCCCACAACGTCCCTGGGCGCATATTGCATTAGACTTCATTACAGATTTGCCTCTGTCCAACAACTACACCACCATTCTGACCGTGATCGACCGATTCTCGAAAGCCTGCCGATTGATTCCCCTAACCAAGCTTCCCTCCGCCTTCGAAACTGCGGAGATGCTCTGCAACCACGTCTTTCGCTTCTATGGTCTCCCAGAAGACATCGTCTCGGACAGAGGTCCTCAGTTCACCTCACGGGTCTGGAAAGCTTTTTTCAAGCGGCTAAACGTTACCGTTAGTCTCACTTCGGGATACCATCCACAGTCCAATGGACAGACGGAACGACTCAACCAGGAAATCATCCGCTTTCTCCGGACGTACTGTCACCACAACCAGAACGAGTGGAGCCGGTACCTGATGTGGGCCGAATATGCACAGAACTCACTCGTCAAACCCGCCACGGGGCTGACGCCCTTTCAGTGCGTCCTCGGCTTCCAGCCTCCCTTATTTCCCTGGTCCGACACGCCCACCGACCTGCCGGCCGTTGATGACTGGTTTCATCGGAGCGGGGAGACATGGACCAAGGCCCACCGGCAACTACGGAGAGCCGTCAGGGTGCAAAAAACCCAGGCGGACAGACATCGCAGGTCACATCCAGAGTACCAACCCGGCCAGTGGGTTTGGCTTTCGACTCGCGACATCCGTCTCCGTCTACCCTGCCGCAAGCTCAGTCCTCGGTACGTGGGTCCGTTCCGAATCCTCAGGCGTATTAACCCCGTCTCGTACCGCCTCTCGCTGCCTGCCGCCTACCGCATTTCCCCGACCTTCCACGTCTCGCTGCTGAAACCGGCCGGCGAACCGAGAGGGGGCCCCGGTCCTCCCGTGGACCTACCCGCACCGCCGCCGCTAATGATCGACGGCGAGGAGTCCTATCTAGTTCGCGAATTACTCAACTCCAGACGTCGGAGGGGCCTCTTGGAATACCTGGTCGACTGGGAGGGCTTCGGTCCGGAGGAGCGCTCGTGGGTGAGGGCGGGGGACATCCTGGATCCTTCGCTCACGGCCGAATTCCACCTGCGGCACCCGGAGAGACCGGCACCCCGTCCTCGGGGTCGGCCCCGGCGTTGGGTGCGTCCTCGCGTCGGGAGCCGCTCGCAGGGGGGGGGCTCTGTCACGCGTAACGAACCGCCGGACGAGCGTCGCCATAGAGACGCGTCCCCTGAGTACTAACGCGCTTCCGGACTACACTTCCCATCAGCCACCTCCCTTCCTGATTACCGCACCAGCTGTTCCTCATCTCCGGCTCGTATATATTCACGCCAGAACTGCTTACCTGTGCGAGGTCTCGACTAGTCTTAGTACAGTCATTCTGAGCGTTTTCTGTATTCCTGTGTTCCTGGTTTTCCTGTCCTGTTTTGCCTCTTGATATTCTGATTGATTGCCGCCTGTCCCGACCTTTTGCCTGTCCCTGATTCTGATTCTGCCTTCTCTCTCTCACTGCTGTTTTGCCCGTTCTGATCTCTGCCTGTACGACCCTGTCAGTGTTTTCTAATAAACACCTCTGCTGCACATGGATCCACAGCCGTATGCCTCCTCCTTATTACACATATATACATACATACGAATCAGATTACATTTATGCTAAAGTTTGCTAGCATTACAAATGAATGCCAGCTATTTGATGTTACTGTTACTGGAATAAATCAAACCAGGGCTGAGTCTGGGAGAGACCATCTGGTGCAGAGTTTATCTCACCATCTACACAACTGGACATATTTTTCAAGAAGGTCATCAAATGATTTCTTCCATAACTGACTATCTTTGGTTTTAAGAATCAACCCACTGTGAATCTTTCTTCATGAATCACAACTTAAAATAAAACCATCAAGGAAATAAAATCACCATATCATCGTTTGGTTTTTAAGACAGACACTGATACATGATTCTGCACTGTCTGGTTTCTCTGTCTATAATTATCTGGTGGAAAACAGGACCAGAAAAGTGTGATGGTGAGAAATGACCTCTTTCTTCTTGCGTCTTGTTCTCTTCTGTTCAGTTCCCATGGTGATGCAGGTCAGGGTCAGCTCAGGCCAGGTGGATATTCTAGGCAACCTATCTCCAGTCCCAGCCTACTGCTAATGATATCAGATACAGAGCTATTGTATGTTTGCTGCTCTTGTACACATACTGCATGTATCCAAATATAACACATTAACCTCACTAAAAAAGTAACATGGATACAGTCTAGGTCTTGTGTTTCTTTCTCTCATTTTTCTTTCGTCATTTATCATTTAGCCTTTTTTGTCTTATTCTATAGACACAACACACATATGTCTGTTTATATGTATAATCTTTAGATTTGTACTTTATCTCATATGTGGCAGGAATTAAAAAAAGACACAAAAGAGCCAGAAGGAAAATGCTATAGTGTGTAGTAGCAAGTGAAAGATGGCATTAGATAGAAATAGACAGAGAGAGGGATAGAAGGGGAATGCTGTGGAGTACTCAGTGGGGAAAAGAGAGAGAGAGAGAGAGAGAGAGATCGCAGCAGGGAGCTTGGTGAGAAACAGATAGAAAAAGCTACAGAAAAAAAGTAGCTAACTTAAAGCGTATCTGTTCCATTTGCTCAAAATCATTCCCAATGAAATCCCTATCTGCCGATCCCACAGTGCTGACAGGACTAAACTCCAAATTTTATCACATTATATATTTCTCATATAAACAGCAAACCCGTGGACGGCAGTACAGTGAGCTTTAAACGTTCCTCTTGTGTTTAGGTTGCACTAAACACAGTTTAAGTCACACCGCACAGGCTGCTGATATCATTAAGTTCCTCATACAGATGTCAGGTTTCATACATCTATCGTTCCAGATTTCATACCCAAATTCATCTGGTATTGCCCTTGCTTTATAATACAGATTTAAGCTGATTTAAAGAAGATGTAAAGAAATATATATGCAATATGTATCTATCTTCACACCTTGTCTTATAGACAAAAACACTCCCATGCAACTAATACATGATCATTTAGACTAGACTGTACACTTCTTAGACATCTATACAAACATTACTTTCTCTATAAGACAATGCGTTTTAAAGAAATATCCAGTATTCCATACAGAATAGTAATTTTTGTGTTTCAGCATTTTTTTTTTTTTGTGTGCTGTCTTTCATGCTCAGCTACACTTTCATCTAACACCTCTGTCTTCACCTTCATCTTCATTTTCAACCTTCTCTGTAATGTTTCCACTATTCAGAATAAATATTTTATTTCACACCTAATATTTGCTTTGATGCCTTGGGTAGGCAATGGAAATTTATAACCGGAAACAATATTAAGATTTTCGATGACAATAACATTTAAAAATGATTATATAGAAAGTGACGCTGTTGATATAAGAGTTTGTATCTCACCATTGCTTAAATTTGTGTACTGTATAATACTCACAGTGTTCGAGTACATTCGCTCTAAATATGACTGCATGTCCATGTTAAATAATCAAGTTTGATTGACAGGTGCTTTTACCATGAAGTAAATCTAAATAACTGTGTTAGAGCAAGACTTCCATATTCATTGTATTAGTAATGCCAGATACATACACACAAACTCAAACAGAAAAGGAGAGATGTGGGAAGCTGTAGTATCTTATGGTTTTGGGAAGCAAGGACAAACTGAAGAGAGAAGAAAGGAAACAGAAATAGAGATACCAAATCTTCTATTCTATCTTGCTTTATAAGTCTCTCCTGCCTCTGTCCAAAATCCTTGCTCTTGCTCTTTCACTGTCATCTTTTTTTCTCATCACCTCTAGTCTGACACCCTTTCATCTTCTCGCCTTACTTTTTCTCTATTTTCTGTCTTTCTCTTCATGCGTTCCATCCCGGATCCTCTTATCTCGTATCTGTCCTGTTTTTCTGTCTGTCTCAGGAAGGAAGGCCAACTTGAGGTTTAAATCTAGATACAGATGTAGATTAGGAATCTAGAGTGTAATTTGCGATACCTTATTTATTTATTTATTTATTGATTGATTGATTGGTTGATTGATTGATTGAAAATTGCTGTGTTGTAATATCAAGCCTTAGTCAATCTTTGGGAAGCAAAATTGTAATAATCTGTGTATACATTCAGTATAAGTGCTTCAGCCTCAAATCCCTGAGGTTTGAATTGATATATAAATTGTCATCGTGTGTCAATACTGTGGTATTTAAATCAAACGTACACCAAATGCCTGACTCTTTAGACATTGCCGGAGCATCTACAAAGCTGTTATTCGTTTTCACAAAGAAACAAATCTAATATTTCGAACATGCGGCGCATCCTGAACTTTCCCATCCTGAACACATCACTAAAACTAACAGTAACATCATACGCATTTCGATGTTCAATTAAATTCAGACTCTTTAATCTATTTGTCTAAATTATATTTATTACTCCACTGCATATAAAATCATGCCAGTTTGATTATTCCTCAAATTCATCTGAAAATAAATCAAAAGTATTTGACACAAATCTAACAAATCCCATTGTGACATGCTTAACAGTTCTAACAACATCAGGTGAAATATGTGAATGTTCATTCATTCACAGGCATCATGTTTGATTGACACTTGCAGCTCTTAGTGATTTTCAGTGAACAATTGCAGCATACACCTAATTATCAGGGGATCGTGAGTTTAAATCCTCATGAGTGCAGGAGAACATAATTGGCCCTGCTCTCTGGCTCTCTGCTTGGGAAGAATGACATTCCTTTTTCCACTGTTGACAGTTAATAAAAGGACAGATGCTCACCTCAGAGTATTTTCAGACTTCCTGTGACCTTGCTTAAGTTTAAAAAGATATAGAGGCTTCATGTGTCCTGTAAGGAAGCACAGGTTAGCCTTCGCTTTTGCTTTACTCTTTCATGTTGGTAGAAATTGTGTAGTAGGAAGGAAGGAAGGAAGGAAGGAAGGAAGGAAGGAAGGAAGGAAGGAAGGAAAGAAGGAAGGAAGGAGAGAAAAGGAGGAAGGAGAGGAATTCAGGAAGAGATGAAGGAAGGAAGCAAGAATAAAAGGAGAGGAGAGGAGAGGAGAGGAGAGGAGAGGAGAGGAGAGGAGAGGAGAGGAGAGGATGTAGCTGAGGATGAGGAACAGTCAGAGCCGGATTTCACAATTCACAAGTAAGGAAGGAAGGGAGGAGAGGAGAAGAGAGGAGAGAATGAAGGGAGGGAGGGAGGATTTAACCTAACCTATTTCAACCTATTTGTTAAAATGAAAGCTGTAAAAACCTTCCAACTGTTGTGGGGACAAGATAGAAAAACATGAGTGAAGACACACACACACACACACACACACACACACACTCACACTCACACAGACACACATACACACCACACACACACACACACACACACACACACACACACACACACACACACACCACACACACACACACACACACACACACATAAAACATGACATGCATGCACACACGCACACTCTCTCTCGCTCTCTCTCTCACTCTCTCTCTCTCGCTCTCATTTTACCACACTGCCATCTAGTGTAACTCTTTGACAGATTGTAGCATTTGATGACAATTCCATAGATATTCAGCTATAAAACTGATCATCACAAATATACACTGCATTCTTTCAGCAATAAAAATTCTGCCCTTTTGCCACACATTTGTGCTCTTCTGCATATTACACTGCTCTTAAAAGGGAAGAAAAAATTTTTGATTCATTACCCTGGAACTGCTACTTTGTTCTGCCTGAGCCTTTCAAATTCGATTGCTAAAAACATCCTCACATCTCCCTAATGCAGCACAATCGACAGATTCATTCTCACTTCCTCTCCGTCACGTTTCCGTGGAGTCATTGATTGACTGGTGCAGTTCAACAGGCAATTGAGCTTTTGTTATTTGCATACAAATTGGCTGTGTGGAACGCTGCTGTGCTTTCTAAGTAAGAGACTCTTGGTTTTCAGTGCATTTGTGTGTGCGTGTATGTGCGTGTGTGTGTGTGTGTGTGTGTGTGTGTGTGTGTGTGTGTGTGTGTGTGTGTGTGTGTGTGTGTGCAGGGTAGGGGTGGGTGTAGGGTGGAAACACCTGTGATTGCCTGCACATGTGCAGATACTCAGAAGATCAGCCTGACTGCTTGATTACCATTAAATCAACACAAATGATGTGTGCTGATTTTTTTTACAGTAAAGGCAGAACCCGAACTGTTAAATGCAGAGCAAAAGATGCATAAAGCTACGATTCTGTTCTTTTTCTTTCTTTTCTTTCTTTTTTTTTTTACACATGGCTATAACAGTCACATCTAAATCACACGATTATTGGTTACTGACTATGCTACAAAAATCAAATCTTAGCAAGTGAATATTTCCTGATTATGGGCAAATTTATTATGAGATTATTCTAAATGATCATTTATATGCAATCTGGCATATAGGCCTATTTATATAGTATATCCTATTATAAGACTACAATAAACAAAGCATGATTATTAACCATCTTTCTTGGCATGTTGTACTTTTTCTGTTGGCAGATCTTTTTCTTTTTTTTTTAATTTACATTTACTTCTGAAAAGTTTCTGAAACATCTAATCTAGTGGTGTCCAATCGTATCCACAACAAGCTGGATGCAGGTTTTTATTCCAATCGAGCAGAAGCCACACTTGATTCCTCTTGTTTAATCAGATGTTCTTGGCTTTAGTAGACTTGTGTGTCTTCTACTTGGTTGGAATGAAAACCAGTCCTACACCAGTCCTTGGTGGATAAGATTAGACTCACCTGGATTAGATTATTCAGAGCGTCCTTAAATCCATCTTACTCACTACTCGTGTTTTTGTTTTTTTTGTTCTTGTTCTTCCTGGTGCGACTTTCCATAAATAAATGTAATAAATAAATAAATAAATAAATAAATAAATAAATAATTAAAATTAAAAAATAATATGATCTGCCAATAGAACAGGATGAAGTCAAGCTCAAAGATATTTCTGCTAGCCAAGATATAATTTTTCACAGTGTCCCTTTTTTTTGTTTCTCTTTATTCTTGTTAAGATTTTGATGTTTTTTCCCCTCATGTAATTGTGATGATTTTCTTTCTTGGTATTCCTAATTTGACTTTTGTTCTATTCTATTTTTGTCACTTTGTAAATTTGTCATAGAACCTAATAGACAAAAAAAAAACAACAACAAAAAACAAGCACATCACAATGTACATATTCTGTATTTGTTCTGATATCATATTGTTCAAGACCTAGAATTATTACAGGAGTAAAATTAAAAGTAGGAAGTCTAATGAATCAGAGGAAGATATTTAGATATGGACGGTCGAGTGGATGTCAAGGGGTTATGAGAGTTTACTGTAAGCTATTTTGTAACTTCGGCCGGAGTAACACAGCAATTAAAATCTTCTACTATGTGCTTTATTAGGGAACGTTCTCGTAACCTTCAGCAGAAATTTATTACACACTTTATGCCCGTATTATATGAATATACACAGAAAAAGAAGTTATTTTGTTACTTCACACTGTATTCTGCTTGAACACAATATGGAACATTGTGCACTATTCAGACCCCAGCAGCAGCAACAGCTATGCAAAGTGTGTGTGTGTGTGTGTGTGTGTGTGTGTGTGTGTGTGTGTGTGTTTGTGTGTTTATGCACGAGTTTGTGTTTTTGTGCAGGTGTGTGTATGTCCACATGTTTGTGGATGGGGTGGGGTGGGGGTTTGGAGGGTGATGTATATGTATGTGTAGGCGTATGTGTACGTATGTGCAAGTGTGTGTGTGCACAAGTTTGTGTGTTTGTGTATGTGCAAGTGTGTGTGTGTGCGTGTGTGTGTGTGTGTGTGCGTGTGTGTGACATTTGAGAAGTTCCTTTGTCCCTTCTAAAGACACTTGGCAGATGGTGTACTGTGCCAGGCCACCCTGCTAGCAGCACACACTGATAACTGTGGGAGATGAACAGAAGTCAGCCAGGCACACACACACACACACACACACACACACACACACACACACACACACACATTTTTTATATTTCTATTTCAGGATCTGCCTATTTTACAAAATCTGACTTCAAAAACATACACACTTCCACATAAGAATACTAAATACTAAAGTTAATGCATGTGTAGTTACAGTTTTCTCTTTGTCCCTTCCCCTTTTCTTGCTTTTCTTTACAGTCAGATGATCTAGATCCCTTCCAGGACATTTTAGAGGACACTTCATATGCCACAGACGTCGCCATCCCGAGCCCCAAGCCAAAATTCGCCCCTTGCAAAGAGA
Source organism: Tachysurus vachellii (assembly GCF_030014155.1). NCBI lineage: Eukaryota > Metazoa > Chordata > Actinopteri > Siluriformes > Bagridae > Tachysurus > Tachysurus vachellii. Next base: position 9,932,761 of record NC_083469.1, read on the forward strand.
GCAAGAAGGACCTGATAACGTAAGGCCAAAGAGGAAGTGATGTTGCTGGTCACTCTTGCACTTCATCCTCTTCTCCTCTCGACTGATTCTTTTCTGTCTCTCCTCTTTTCTTTTCTGTCATGTTGCTCCGCTTAGAACGATCAGCCTTCAGCCTAGCCGCATGCCACATAACGCGACAGCACCCTATCAGCTGGAGTGCTTTAGTTTAGCATATCTCTGTGCTTTTCTTTTCTGATGCTTTATCGTAATTGAACATCATTCTCATTCTACCTGTTCATGTTGCAGCTCTTCCTTAGGATGCCTTGAGAGACAGTGAAGCTAAACTGGAAACAATGAACTATGATCAATGGCAAAAACAAAATGAGACTCAAAGCAACACTTCATTTGAGCTATCTCTTTGACAGCGTTACTACTACGTAACACGCTCATAAGCCTTACAAGGTTATTCAGGAATGATGTCAAACATGACCTTGACATCGCAGTCGATATGAAACCTCATGTTAACGGCTCCAAACGTAATGCTTATGATGGTGTTGTGAGGGATATCGAACCAAAATGAAGTGTTTTGTCTGCACACAAATCTTGTTTCCCTTTTTGTTTTGTTTGTTTGTTCTGGACTTTGGGGATTTGATTCTATGTACTTTTTTCTGGAGACAGATGCCCAACTCCAGGGTGTGATGGAAGTGGTCACGTAACCGGTAATTACGCCTCACATAGAAGGTGTGATTTCATTTTCTCATGGTGGATTCGTCCTATAAATTTATTGTTTTCAGCTTACCTCAACTATGCTGTCTAACAGTACCAGCACAGTACTTACCCATGTTAACATTAACCCTTTGAGTATTTCACCTCAGGCATTGAGATCTCAATGATGCAAATGTTACAGCCAGAAGCCAATAATATAAAAATCGCTGTAGTGAGCATCAGACAGTAATCTATCTATTCAGAGGGTTAACACTGTGTAGATCTGATTTCCCCAGCACTTGCACCATGGCTTTTCTGCATTTACAGTTTCTGTGAAGTGATTTTGTTGGTTTGTTTTGCTTTGTTTAAGTGTTTGTGTGTTTGTTTTGTATCAGCTGCTTTTCGTAAGCCTTGTTTGCGTTAAACTAACATCCGCTTTTACAATCTTTCAGTCTTTCAGGTTGTCCTTTAGCTGATAAAAGCATTCGGAGTATGATGGCAACCAATTCACAAGAACTCAAGTAAGTTTAGTTTCAGGAGAAACCTAAACTCCAGGAGTGCTTCTGTATGCCATCACTTTTATTTAATATTTATTTAATTTTAATTTAATATTTAATATTTTATATATATATATATATATATATATATATATATATATATATATATATATATATATATATATATATATATATATATATACATATATATACATATATATATGTATATATATATATATATATATATATATATATATATATATATATGTATATATATATATATATATATATATATATATATATATATATATATATATATATATATATATATATATATATATATATATATATTCGGATAAGCGGTAGAAGATGAGTGAGTGTGTGAGAGTGTATATATATATATATATACTGTATATATATAAAACACAGTCTGTTATTATTGTCACAGACAATCACAATAGATCAGTGTAATATCACATTGTTTCTCATTATATTATTATTTGGAGCCTATAAGAATAATATGGTCATTTGTATAACTTGGAATATTTATAACATGTTATAATGCATTCATAATGCATTATACACATTAGAAAGAAACTATTTTAACAAATATATAATTAATCAAGCGTATTTGCACAGAATTAAACAGAATAGATTGTAATAACAATATAATAACACTAAACATTGGTATCATATTTGAAATAAATTATTAAGTCAAAAGAATTAAATATTAAGTTATTAGTATTAAGTCATATTAAATTCTAAGAACAGTTAATGGTTATATAACCAAATATTAAGTTAAAATAACAATAGAACGGTGTGTGTGTGCGCATGTGTGTGTGTGTGCTTGTGTGTGTGTGTGTGTGTGCGTGCGTGCATGTGTATGCGTGTGTGTGTGTGTGTGTGTGTGTGTGTGCATGCATGTTTATGTGTGAGTGTGTGTGTGTGTGTGCTATATTAAATTATAAGAACAGTTAATGGTTATATAACCAAATATTAAGTTAAAATAACAATAGAACGGTGTGTGTGCGCATGTGTGTGTGTGTGTGTGCGTGCGTGCATGTGTATGCGTGTGTGTGTGTGTGTGTGTGCATGCATGTTTATGTGTGAGTGTGTGTGTGTATGTGTGCTATATTAAATTATAAGAGCATTTTATGTTTATATATCCAAATATCAAGTTGAATGAACAATAGAAGTTGAAATAACAAGTTATTAGGTTCATATAATTATTAGGTTCATATACTGTCAGGAAGACAGTGATATTTTACATATTGTGTTTAAACAGTGGTATTATGTTTAAATAATGTTATATTAAGTTGAAATATAACCATATTTTCAATTTGTGCTACTAGCAAAAATAACTAGGAACACAAAAAAATAATAATCTAATCAAATAAGAATTTCTTAGCTTCTTTATCAAATGTACAATTTCACTCCTTGTCTCTGGCTTGATGCTAACACCAGTCTCTATAGTAGATTTGCTGATTCAGCTTTAAACAACTATGTATTGATTAGAGATAGTGTGTTGGACTGGAAGGGGTTATAAGATCGAGCTTTAACAGGCAGTGCATAATATTCTGCACATAGTGAATAAGCAGTGATCGCTATCTGGACACAAGATCAGGGATGTAGTTATGCTCAAGTTTATTTTGTTTTGTTTTTTGTTTATTTTGCTTTCATTATTCACCTGAACAGATAACCGGATGCAGAGATAAGCTGCACTAATTCTCCATCTAATCATCTGTTTTTAATGAAGGTCAAGTGTTATCAAGTGTGTGATAATTGAAAACAACACCAATTACTCAGGGTTTTTGGCCTCTTCTAACGTTGGGCAGTAACAGCATGTATTTCTGTCCCAGGTGCCCGACTCCGGGCTGCGATGGCTCGGGACATATCACTGGAAATTACGCCTCCCACAGAAGGTAGAGAATTAATGTCTACAATTTTTTGCCTTTTATGTGGCAGTTTATATATTAGTTGTTTTTTTCTACACAATTCAATTTTACTTAAACAGCATGGTTAGCATGTTCGCCTCACACCTCCAGGGTTGGAGGTTGATTCCCGCCTCCGCCTTGTGTGTGTGTGGAGTTTGCATGTTCTCCCCGTGCCTCGGGGGTTTCCTCCCCCGGTCCAAAGACATGCATGGTAGGTTGATTGGCATCTCTGGAAAATTGTCCGTAGTGTGTGATTGCGTGAGTGAAAGAGAGTGTGTGTGTGCCCTGCGATGGGTTGGTACTCCGTCCAGGGTGTATCCTGCCTTGATGCCCAATGACGCCTGAGATAGACACAGGCTCCCCGTGACCCGAGAATAGTTCGGATAAGCGGTAGAAGATGATGGAATGAATAAATAAAATAAGAAATAAATAGCATGTTGGAATGTTTTTCATTACACAACATTTTTTTTTGTCCAGTTTGTCAGGATGTCCTCGGGCTCGTAAGAGTGGAATAAAGATTACTCACAGCAAAGAGGACAAGGAGGACCAAGAACCAATCAGGTATCGCCTTCCAAACAGTCTACATTTGTAGAGGGCTTGTAGTCAAGAGAGCTGCATCTGCTTCATTTCTCAAACATTTCCCTGGTTCAGAAAGGAACAAAGCTTTTATTACATCAACATTTTCAAGAACATGAATGTACATCTCGGGAAATGTAATATTATCTGAAGAGTTGCACTTCGGTGGAAGCTAATTTGTTAAAGCCCGACTTGTTTTGGAAGCGAGTACAGATGGAAAAGGGGTCGGGATTAAAATGCTGAGGAACACTCTTAGATGAGGAATGCTCTTAGGCTCTTAGATGACTGCTGAGGAATTTAGGGGACTGATGACGATTTTGGAAAGAAAGTGTATGAGTGAATCCAATGATTTTGCTTAAAATTCATTTTTTAAATCTTGTTTTTTTTTTTTCTCTAATAAAATCAACACAGGGATAAAAGTAAGAATTGCTTTCTTTACTGGGAACAGAATATAGAAAAAATAATTCTATTTGCAGTATATATGACAGAGTCGATCCCTAAATGAATAACGTCCCCAATTTCCCAACTGCTAAATACATACACTAAGAGTGTTGTATATTTGTGACATTTCCAAGGCAAGGATCATAAGATTCTCAGCTAAAGAAGCTGACACTGGAGAGTCACATAGAGGTTTAGTTAGCGTCAGTTCTCCAAAGTACATTTGTTTATTTTTATTCAGTAACCACTTCAAATCAGAATCTATTAACCCTGAAGAACAAAACAAAACTGAAGGAAATCTTCATAACAGGACCTGTTCTGGTGTTTCCAGGTGTCCTGTTCCTGGTTGTGATGGACAGGGTCACGTGACAGGGAAATACGCATCACACCGCAGTGCGTCAGGTTGCCCACTGGCTGCCAAGCGGCAGAAGGACTGCTACATGAACGGCACACAATTCACATGGAAGGCTGGGAAGACAGACGGCATGTCCTGTCCCACTCCAGGCTGTGACGGCTCAGGTCATGTCAGTGGCAGTTTTTTAACCCATCGAAGGTGGGACTTTCTTATATTTATAAGAAAAAATAAACCACAACAAGTCCAAGCAGGACAATTAATAATATACATTTTATTTGCAATTTAAAAAGTCAGTTAAATTCTAAATAGTCAAAAATCTGACTGATGAACCTCAGACTTTGAGCACAATTAAAACAGATTATTGATCAAGGATCCAGTGCAACTGCATTTTGTTTTTGTTTTTTTTGTCTTTAGTCTGTCGGGTTGTCCACGTGCTTCATCAGCTATGAAGAAGGCCAGACTATCAGGAGTGGAGATGCTTACAATAAAACGGCCAAGCAATGGTAAAATCTGCTGTTTCATACTAATACATTATAGTGTGTTCTTAATCATTTACACAAGTAAACAGTAAAGTCAATCACACTTGTACAAATGGAGATGTGATTATCAGAGCACTGAACTATACAAACTAGATGAACATGCAGACATTACTGGAAAACTTACACAGAGGTTCATTCTATTAGGTTAAACGAGATATAAAGGTTCTGCATAAAGGCAGAATCGAACCGAACTGCAGTGTGAACTTTAAAAAATTTCAATGTAGGTGTCAAAGTCTATCTACAATCCTGCCAAAGACAATGGGAGTGATACTGAAATATTGGAAACCAACCCAGAGAACTCATTTACTACATTTTATAAGAAATAGTCAAGAGGTGCAGGATCATCAACCATAATGCACTAGGGAAATCTTTAGTATGCTTTTAAAAGGTCAATATTACAATTCAAATGAAAGATGCAGCTCTGTCGAAGGCAGCTCTTTAATTTTTAATATTATTTTCTAATGTGTGACTTGACAGTTAGTGATTAGAGGTTGTTTTATAAACTAGGGAAATAAATGTGTGCTCATTTTTTTATTTTATTATTTATTTTAAAATGTCGTTTTGACTTTTGTAGGTTTACACAGTGATGAGGACATTAAACAGCTGGATGAAGAAATCAAAGATTTAAATGAATCCAATTCACAGGTGGAGGCAGATATGATCAAACTTAGAACACAGGTAAAAAAATAAATAATCACAAAATATATTCACATTGTACAAACTACAGAATTTATATTTGTAATCTTTATGCAAATCCAATGTTGGGTTTCATGCAGTATCCATGTGAGGGTGTGGGTTGGGGGGCTGCACTGTGACTCTTGACTGGAAGTTTAATAAATCATTTAAGCAATAAGGGTTTTGTTTCAAATTGAGTTAACTTATTTGGATGAAATTAAGGATTAACATGTTAGATCTACATTCTGAGAAATAAAGTTAGCAGATTTTTGTATCTTTAGTATGTACCTTTTACTTGGAAAGGTGAATAGTGATTATAATGCTCCTCCTCCTCCTCCTCCTCCTCCTCATCATCATCATCATAATGTACAATACTACTATTACAATGTCTTTTACTACTACTACTACTACTACTACTACTACAAATCATCATCATCATCATCATCATCATCATCATCATCATCATCATCATAATCATAATGTACACTACTACTAATACAATGTCTTTTACTATTACTACTACTACTACAAATCATCATCATCATCATCATCATCATCATAATCATAATGTACACTACTACTAATACAATGTCTTTTACTATTACTACTACTACTACAAATCATCATCATCATCATCATCATCATCATAATGTACACTACTACTAACACAATGTCTTTTACTACTACTACTACAAATCATCATCATCGTCATCATCATCACCACCACCATCATCATCACTATCATAATGTACACTACATGCAATATCTTGATATGTTATTTCTGAGAATACAGCTGACCTTTTAATCCATAATTAACAGCTCCAATCCTTATCCTTTCCACAGATTACAACCATGGAGTCTAATCTGAAGTCAATAGAGGAAGAAAACAAGGTGATTGAACAGCAAAATGAATCTCTCCTGCATGAGCTGGCCAACCTCAGCCAGTCACTGATTAACAGTTTAGCTAATATCCAGCTCCCTCATATGGTAAGGGCCACCATCGAGAACGGATAGCGGACAAGTTATGGAAAGCAAAGAGTATTGCGCTGCCGCTTGTTGATTTTCAAATCATAGCTCTCTGTAGCTTCAGGCAACATTTGACTCTGCATGCAATGTTCCGATGCAACTGCTTTATAATGTACTGTACATTACCAGTGTAATAGCACTCGTGAGATATGAACGAGTGTTTCAGGAATATGAAAAGGGACAGGGGCCAATCAGCATGACCTGTATGATTTGATGAATAGAGTCACTGGCAGAAAGTGTGTGAAATGATTAAACAAAACAACAAACATATAGAGTACATATACACTGACAAGACACAAGCAACACAGATGTGATATTTTGTCAGAGTAATGCAGTTATGGTTGTGAAGAAAGAGACAGTTTAAACTCAGGTGACGTGTCCTTCACAACAAGGTGTATGTGTATGTTTGAGATTGAAACACTAATAAAGCCACTACACCAGCATGTTGTCTCTTCCTGCAAAATATAACTACACTTTACCTTAAAAACTAATCATTTTAATATTTATTAGCTTGTCATTAATGAGAATGGGTAATTATGGGTAAGTCATGCTTCCGGGAAACGATAATTAATTAGACATTTCCCATGAAACAGCTCGACCGTTACATGAACACAGTCACAAAATGTTTGCAACACGCCACAAGTAACATCATCCAATGACTAAAAGTTACTCTTATTTATCTCTCTCTCTAAAAATTTCTGTCAGTGACACATCAAATCCTGTGTGCAGGTAGTCCACATGAGATGACAGATTAATTATCCTGGCTACTTCACATGTCACATGCAGTGTTCAGCTATTATTTGCAATGCAAATACTGTATGTATACATTTTAGCTTACCGATTTAGAAAACATCACGAAAGCTAGCTTTCTTCCGGCTTTCTTCCATAGCATTCATTTTGCAATTTTTTTTTTCTTCAGATCTTTACATCAGAAGAACTAATTTGACAACTACGAATGTCTTTTAATCCATTTCATGAACAGATATCATGGCAGTACGATAAACTGACGAGAGAAAATAAGGTTGTTTACGTTTAGAGATGCTATTAGAACATTGTAAGTTATCCAATAAAGTATTTGTGTGTTTAGAATATCCTTAAATGTGTTTATTGTTTTGTAGTTTAACTGATCAGACAGGCTGTGTCATGTTTAATACCTTGAATCTATTATCTATTCAAAAACATCAAGAATAAGGATAATAAAAACTTGTTTGTGGCCCTCGAATTTAACGACTAGTAGAAAATATAATGAGGTCTGGGTTTGTCCGACTAATTCCTAGATCAGCTATGATATGCAGAAATGGGAAAAGCCCACAGGGATGGAAGATGTATATGCTGGATACAGTAGGCTAATAGATCTCTGCCTTCCTCTCTAGAAACCGCCGCTACACAAAGAGCCTCCGATTAGAAATAACAGCTGTTTACAGTTGCATCAGCGAGTAAGGAAATCATTTTCACAGTCTACTCCTCTCCTGTTTATTTGTTTCTTTCATCCTTTCCATGCTGTCTAATGTCTCCAAAGCACTTTGCATGTTTTTTTTTTTAACAGAAATAATGTTTATAGTGCTATAGCTAATTTAATTTACATACATTGTTGTGGTAAATGGAACATGATTTGGTACAGTGATTCTCACAAGCAAGTGCAAAAGAAGTAAATGAGCTTCGTTCTCATCCGTCTTTGTACATGTAGTGTTCCAATTACTGCTTCAAATACATAGTTTTGCTAGTTTGTTAGTTACTAGATGGGCAGCCCATTGTACATGTGCACATATCTTTGCCCAGTGTATTGATGAAACATTTTATAAACCATGAATTGTTTTTATCACAGAACATTTAATGATTTATACAATTATTTGATGAATCGTGTGTCATATGATGAACCATGAGTCATTTATTGAATGATGAATTATTTGATGATTTATGAGTCACTTAATGAATCATGAATCATTTGATGAATCCTGAGTCATCTGATGAATTGTGAATCATTTGATGAATCCTGAGACATCTGATGAATCATGAATCATTTCATGTCATTGCTAAGTGAAGATATTGGTCTCCATAATTAGGATAAATCATTGTTACTGTATATTATTAATTTTGCATTTTTGTCCATGATTTCATTCACTGATTGATTCATTTGAAGTTTGAACTGACCGGTCCAAAATTTACAACCCTGCATAATGAGGGTTAATAATAATCTCCTTATTAATTTTTTGAGTGTAACTAATACAATACTTCAATAAAAACTAAAAGTGGTACTTAAAGAAGGATCCAGGGACCCCCAGGGGTTTGTGAAGCATAGCCAGGGGGTGCATGATTTTTATTATTATTGATTTCTTATAGTTATTAACCAGTTTGTCTGGTGACTTAAATTCAATTCAGGTTTAATTCAAATCTCAATAACTCAAAAAGAAATTTAAACAAATTCCAAATTATTTCTAATGTGCTGAATGGAGAGTTAGCCAGATGAGCATTTTACAATTAAAGGGGTCCCTGGTTGCAAAAAATTTGAGAACGCACACAAATCAGGCTGAAAGTGCTACTGGGTAAAATATACTTAAACTATGATAAGATGGATTATACCATTTAAGTGAGGGAACAATCATCCTGTAAAAAAATATCAATCCTTTTTATCCTGTCACGGCTTAGCCTTGAGAAAATCTGATTTCTTGGTTTTGTAAGATTACATTAGTAGTGAAAGGTGTAGTGTTGCCATGATATTGTGGTACAGCCACATTGCTTATAGGTTTCATCCATGTACACGCCCTCCATGTTTACATCATTTCTCTCTGAACATCTGATCATACTGTAGATAAACGCTATAGACAAATAAAGATCCTTTCCCGTCATTTGATCTTGTCTATCAGTCTCACGCTCCACATATTCCACTTTCCCTTCAAGTGGCACTCTTCATGTGATCACATAAAAGCCAGCAAGAGTTTGGATGATGTGTCTGAGATGTGTTTGAAGTACATCATCTCCGTGTCTCTTCTTTACTGTTATAATCTTTCCTCTGTTTATTCCCAGGATCCAATAAACGAACAGAACTTTGACGCGTACGTGACGACTCTGACAGATATGTACACAAATCAAGAGCAGTACCAGAGTCCAGAGAACAAAGCGCTACTGGAGAATATAAAACAAGCAGTACAAGGAATCCAAGTCTAGCCACTCAGCAAACCTCAGAGCAAGGGGAAAGAAGGGGACGATTAGGAAACAGGAGACATGGGTTTGAAATTGCCTCATGGTTTACTGCTGTAATTTAGCAGACAGTGTTAAATATTCACATATGTTATTTTTAAAAAAGAAAAAAAAAAAGGTATTATGCTTACAATTCATGTTTTTTTTTTTTTTTATTTCTCTTTATTTTTGGTCTTGCTTTGGAAAATATTTAATGGCAAAATAGTTTTTGAAAGCATTTCACATTTTGTACGTTTTCATATGAGCTCACATAGTGTGATGTAACATTTCTAGCTGCTCATGTATGCACATTTTAGTGTATATTTCTGAACAGTAAGGCAAACAATATTGGATATACATTCTTTTTTAATGCTTGCTGATTAAAAAAAAAAAAAAAAGGGATTTTTGTTTGAGAGCATTAAACTGCATCAAAGTAATGGACATACAAGGATACGCTGAGTGTATCTCTTTTATACCAGTTTATTTTACAGTAGAACAATGTACCTATTTATTTAAAAAAAAAGGGGGTTATTAGGTATATTGGGCTAATAGTTAATAAACTGGGAACTCAGTGTATACCGACTTTTTAAACCATTTTCTCCTTGGTGAAATTTCTTTTTTAATTTGGTGTGAAAATCTACAGACTGCGTATTATTTTTAAGCTATGCTCAAGGAGTTTTATTACTGGCACCTGTACATTGTGGGTCGATGAATACTCGATGAAAACAAACAGCGGAAGGAACTCAACGTGATATATGTATGTATGTATGTATGTATGTATGTATGTATGTATGTATGTCACAGTTCTATTGTAAACATCATGACACGGAAACCTAACGGTGGAATTCCCAGAAACTTGGCAATGAACATTATCTGGTTTTGTGTTGGTAAAGAGCTTTTGTCATTAAATCTGCATTAGTGGAATGGCAGCAGAGGTTTGCCCCAGCATCAGCGTTCATTTAGCCTGATCCGTATATCAGTAGCACGAGTCTCACATCATATCAGCAATATACGACTTGACACCATTTATGGCGATGAGCAGCAGTCTGTGGGGAGGAAAAAATATCAGTTGGGCTTTATGCAATTTCCTGTTTGTAGGCATTCGTGGGGAAACAAACGAAACTTTTTACTATAATGTAAATGATTGATTTTTTTATATAAATCTTGTTATACAAAATTTTTCAACAGGGGGTATAGTATACTTGGACATTAAATTTAGGCAAGCAGTGATTTGTGAGATTCCATTTCCTTTATTTATGACTTTGCACGGGGACACCTTTGTTTCCATGTTCTGATGGTTTTACATAAACTAAAGCAGTACTTGGGAAATGGAAAAAGAAGGGTTTTGTAGAATAAATATATATAAATAGAATTTATGGAAGCGGGACTAACAGGGTCATTGTCCCCACTTATGTGCCAGTAGACTATTTGCACTTGTCCTAAAGATATATAATTACTAAATACTGGTGGTGTGCAATCTCCAGGTGCAATCTCGGCACACAATCGGAACACATTATGTCAAGGATGTTCAATTGTATCAGACAGAGACTGCAGGGAATCTGAATAAAAATGAGGACTGTATCTTTACCAGTAATAGTATGACTTTTTGGTATTTTATTCTTTTTTTTTTTTTTTTTGTATCACCTATAATCATTACAAATCCCCAGCTGCACTTTATGTCTATCACTGTACAAAATCATCTGAGAAGATGTAAAAAAAAAAAAAAGAAGAAGAAGAAGAAAAACAACAATAATAATAACAACAATACGACGAGGAAAATCTCAGTATAAAGGGGCAGGAAGATGGAGTCAGATGTAGAGCTGCAGGATGTTGCAGTTCTACTGTATGTCTAGTTCCTCTCACATTTTGTTAAGTAGCAACCACGTTAATACTTTGCCTTTTGGGGAGCGAATACGAAGGTGCTCGTCTTTCACCTGATCTCCATTGTTGTACAGCTCTGTCCTCTTTTAGGGACATCATCCTCCATAACCCCATACGCCTTTCATCCCAGCATTGTGTCTGCAGCTTTTTGCCAATATAGTAATGCTTTCAATAGAATAATAGCTAGTATCAGTTTTTTTTAATAAATTATTGTTATCAGTACAATGGAAAAAGGATTTAAAGCACAAACACGCTGCTCATCTACTGTTGCTACATTGATATAAAATAATTTTAAAAAATATATCTGTGACTATTTACCTTGGGAAAAAAAACAAAAAAGGTGTCACATATTAGAATGCTGAACTTTCATATGAATTATTGTGAATTCATCAGAGTTTATTTATTTTAAATTCTTTTCATTTCAAGGTTGATTTGAGTACTCATCGATGAAGACAGGATTTTGTATAAATTGTGCTCTCTGTGGAACTGAAGTTTGATTTATTTTTGTACAACACAGCATGAATTTGTTGACGTTTTAATTTTGCTATAAATGTGTAAGATCACAAGTTGCTGTGATTTTTTTTGTTTTGTTTTATTTCATTTTTAAATTGTGGAATTTGTACAACTTTTGTCATGCTGGATGTTGACACATCTTACTCTGAATAAAGAAAAATTGTGTTGCCACAGTATTGTATAGTTATATATTGCATATGGGTATCTTTTAATATAAACATCTAGGAAAATACAACAATAAATGGGTTATATAGACATGGGAAATATTTTAATCACACTTGTAGCATCTTTTTATTTCTTTTTTTATTTCCAAATTCTGGCTGTGATAAAGATTAAATCAGTCATTTTACGTGGCCATGTCATTTTAGTCCACTAGAGGGCAATAGAACGTCAAATATTATCACTTCATGAGCCAAATGATTCTGATAATCATAAAGGTTGAAGGCTGAAAGCTTAATTTATAAATACAAACTAATCACACAGACCAGCACAATGTTTTTTTTTCTAAAAAACTGAGAGTCAGTTTATATTGATAAATGTTACACAATTAACCCTCTGGCATTCAATTGTCGCCTACATGCTCTAGTTACTATCAACTGGTAACTCTCATCAGTGTTGTGTTATAAAAAAAAATAAACTAAGCATTAGTCTTGAATCACTAAATAAACTCATAGAGCTAAAAAAATTATCAAGGAACGCATCTTGGAGAAAACCAGTGGACCCTGAGGAAACCCTCATAGATACAGGGAGGGGATGTTAAGCTCCAAATATACAGGAATTCAGGCATTGTGCAAGGATCCTCGGGCTGTGAGATTGCAACACTACCTATTAATTTCTACACTAAGAAATTAATTAATTAATTAATTAATTTCTTAATCCTGCAGCTAATTCCTAGATTCATCTTCAGATTATATACAGTTTACTACATTCAGCTGTTAAATTATATGGAAAAAATGTATTAAGTGACAATAATAATAATAATAATAATAATAATAATAATAATAATAATAATAATAATAATAATCTTAGTTGTTAGCACGTTCTTCTCACACCTCCAGGGTTGGGGGTTCGATTCCCCCCTCCACCTTGTGTGTGTGGAGTTTGCATGTTCTCCCCGTGCCTCGGGGGTTTCCTCCGGGTACTCCGGTTTCCTCCCCCGGTCCAAAGACATGCATGGTAGGTTGATTGGCATCTCTGGAAAATTGTCCGTAGTGCGTGAGTGAATGAGAGTGTGTGTGTGTGCCCTGCGATGGGTTGGCACTCCGTCCAGGGTGTATCCTGCCTTGATGCCCAATGACGCCTGAGATAGGCACAGGCTCCCCGTGACCCGAGGTAGTCCGGATAAGCGGTAGAAGACGAGTGAGAGAGAGACTGAGTATTATTGTTGTCACTTAATTATTTTTTTCGTATAATTTATCAGCAATAATAATAATAATAATAATAATAATAATAATAATAATAATCTGTCAAGTCTCGTAATTGCATTAGATATTATTATTATTATTATTATTATTATTATTATTATTATTATTATTATTATTAAGTAATTTGCTACCTTTAAGTCCAAACCCCTGCTGAGAGTTCAAGATTTTTCCCTCTCATTTTATCCCCCAAATCTATTCTAGATCTGCTCATAGTCTCATTACGTAAGGTGACAAACTATTTCTATCTATAATTTAGATATTGATTTAGACCTTTAGATTTAGATTAATTAATGTATGGGTTGTGTATCGTGGCTAAGTGGGTGGAGCTGAAAACTGGAATTCCACCAATCAGCAGTAGCGCATGCGTAAAGTCTGTATGATGTGTAACACTGCCCTACATTCTCAGCGCTGGTGTGTGTGTGTGTGTGTGTATGTGTGTGTGTGTGTGTGTTTCCAGCTGAATCTCTGCAGTGGGCAGGAGCAGGCTGACCGGTGTGTGTGCGTGTGTGTGTGTGTGAGTGTGTGTGTGTCTGGAGGTTTAGCAGTTGGTCATGGCGCAGTGGACGGACCGAACCTTGCCTGTGTTTTTCTTCACTCTGCTCGGTGTGTTATTTGTGGCACCGGTTCCGGTTCTGTCGTGTCCGAGCCGCTGTCTGTGTTTCCGCAGCACAGTCAGATGTATGCACTTAAACCTGGAAACGGTTCCCATCGTCTCTCCACAGAGTACAATCCTGTAAGTATTCACCCATTGTTGTGTTTTATCTCTCTGGAGTAATTACACTGTTATTAAAACTTCCTAAGTTTAGTAAAGAAGGTTGTAATTGTGCACTGTTTAGCACTGTGTGCTAAAGTTATTAGCATTAACTAACTACAGATATTTCATTACAACAGTCGAGGAAATATTATCTTTATATGTTATGTAATATCATACAAATGGAAACAAAATATTTACAATTTTTAAAGCTTTTTCTTTTAGGTTTCGAAACTATTCATCATTTATAATAGATACATTTTGTGCTTTCTGTTTCAATGTTTTTTTAGACCGTGTAACAAAGTTTAGTAACAATATTATTGTTAATCAGATGTGTGTTGGTTTAATGACTGAAGCCACAGAACCTGATTGGTTCAGATTTCACAGTCGAACTACTCATTATAACTCTATTACTCACTCTAGTGAGCTGTGATTTCACTTCACTGTTTCCCCTTAAAGCACACAGATTACTGCTCATATTCCACACCTCCATGTTTATAAAACCCTTACAATATCACCGCAGAGGTACAAACCAGCTCCATTACATTTAACCTACACCACAGCTGATGAATTTGTATTTGGGGATCTGATGATGAGTGAGGTGACCTTTATAATCTCATTGTTAAAACAATGACAATAAAGCTATCTATATATCTATGTCTGTCTGTCTGTCTATCTTTTTGTCTTTAAGGCTGTTTTTCTGTCTGTCTATCTATCTATCCATCGATCTATCTATCTATCTATCTATCTATCTATCTATCTATCTATCTATCTATCTGTCTGTTTGTCTTTCTGTCTGTCTTTCTGTCTGTCTTTCTGTCTATCCATCCATCCATCCATCCATCCATCCATCCATTCATAATCATTTTCTAATCATGTTTGCTTTATTTAACTGTTTAGTCTTTTAGGTGTGAAGAAGGTGCTGCGATTTTTACGAACGGAAACTGATTTAAGACGCATACTAACATTGCACAATTCCCTTCAATGACTTTGTCCAGCTTCTGTGACACCAAGGTTTTCTCCCAATGGGTTGTGGGTTAGAGGTCGTTTTTGGAGAATGGTGGCTTTATTTATTTGGGCTGCACTGAAATATGAAAGCAGGAAAAACATACAGCCTGGGCTGGTTAGATAGAGAGCTGACCTACTAAGCAGTATTTGTAAATTATTATGTTTTTTTACAGCTTTTGCAACTCAGGGTTGTAGTAAAACCAGGCACAAGGCGGGACACACACACACACACACACACACACACACCGGGCAGAGGCGGGATTCAAACCCGGAACCCCAGAGTCATGAGATCATCTGGCAAATTTAATTTTTTTGTTAAGTGAGTAAACCTAACAGGGCATGCTATGAGTCTCAAAACAGAGAATATTTAACAATAAACAAAAACACAATGGTGATTCATTTCCTGTAACATCCCAGTTTGAACTGCTTTGTCAGCTAGTACATTTTTATTTTACTACAGAACGACACATCGTACGTTTTCATTCTTTATCTGTAGTTAATGTAGTAGATTGTCTGTGAAACAAGTTAGTTCTCACTTACATTATAACAGCTAGAAAAAGTGGCTCTCTTACCAGCTTTCTTGTTTTCTCTCTGTTGAAGTTAATGAGAAATAATGCAGCATGTCGTGGGAATGGAAAATTGAACAATAGTGTTCATAAGATGAATTCAAGGAAAACTGATTTCTATACTTGTGCCAAATTTACTCAACCTTTCTCAACAGTTTAAATGCCTAACATTTGGTGGGATTCAATTCTATTACTGGTGATCCAAAAGGATGTTTTGTCTTCCATTTTGCAAGAGCTTCATGTGTGGGATTAGTTTTTAAGTGAAGGGATGACTTCTTTATAAACTCCCATGCTGAGACGGAACAGTCCAGATGTTTTTTTTCTGCTGGTTTGTTAATGTTGTAGGTAGCTGATATAAGTGTGGAAGGTAAGTTAACCCACTGCCATGGAACAATGCTTTGAAATAGCCGGCTTAACCTCCAGTAGGACTGTGGAATGTAATAGCACGTGCCAGCACACGACACACACACACACACACACACACACACACACACACACACACACACACACACACAGAGTAAGCTGTAATAGAAGGTGTAAGGCATCACTTGTATTGCTTTGTGTATGTTATCACACTACACATACACACACATTGCTACACACTACACATACACACACATTGCTACACACTACACATACACACACATTGCTACACACTATACATACACACACACATTGCTACACACTACACATACACACACACATTGCTACACACTACACATACACACACACATTGCTACACACTACACATACACACACACATTGCGTTCTATCTCTTAGCACACAGTGTGCGCACACACACACCGCATTGCTTTCTGTCTCTTAGCACACGTCGCACACACACACACACACACACAGAGTAAGCTGTAATAGAAGGTGTAAGGCATCACTTGTATTGCTTTGTGTATGTTATCACACTACACATACACACACATTGCTACACACTACACATACACACACATTGCTACACACTACACATACACACACATTGCTACACACTACACATACACACACATTGCTACACACTATACATACACACACACATTTCTACACACTACACATACACACACACATTGCTACACACTACACATACACACACATTGCTACACATTACACATACACACACACATTGCGTTCTATCTCTTAGCACACAGTGTGCGCACACACACACCGCATTGCTTTCTGTCTCTTAGCACACGTCGCACACACACACACACACAGAGTAAGCTGTAATAGAAGGTGTAAAGTGTCACTCGTATTGCTTTGTGTCTGTTAGCACACTACACATACACACACATTGCTACACACTACACACACATTGTTTTTTATTTCTTAGCACACAGTGTGCGCACAAACTCACACAGACACACACCGCATTGCTTTCTGTCTCCTAGCACACACAATGGTACACACTAACACATACACACATACACATTGCTTTCTATCTCTTAGCCCACTGTGTGCGCACACACAGACACACACACATTGCTTTCTGTCTCTTAGCACACTGCACACACACACCACACACACACACACACACGCAGAGTGTAAAGTGTTTCATGTCTCTTAGAACACTACAGACACTCACACATACTGTAATGCAGAGAGTGTACAGAGTCACTCAGCATGCTTTCTGTCTCAGAGCATGCACACACACACACACACACACACACACACACACACACACATACAGTAAGCCGTAATGCAGAGTGTCAATCACATTCTTTCTGTCTCTTTCTACACACTTCATCTGTTCTTTTTAAGCACTTTAGATTTGCAATATCAAAGAAAACAACTTTTTATAAAGTAAAGTCTTGAGCAGTTTTGAGCAGAGCATTTGATTCAGTTAGATGTCCCTGGTTCACAGTTGTTTATTAGTCTGGCAGGCATGTGGAATTATTAAGTCAAGCCATAAGACCTTTAACTGCATACGAAACAGTCACGCTATTGTCTTGTATAACGCTCGCTCGCCAAAGAGAAGAAAGTCAACGGAGCTGCACGCTTGATTTAGCCATAGGAAAGTCATGATGTCATAGACAGCGTCAGATCTTTCAGTGCACCAGAAATCAGTGCCTGTTTAGACGAGACTGCAGGAAGTAAACAGCAAAACAACGGTAAGACACGACCCTCTTCCACCGGTCTCGAGTCCGAACCTCGAGTGTCTAACTCTTTCCCCTTGCCAGGTTTAACAGCCCCTTGTGATATCTGCATTCATTGCTTTCCCGTGCTCTTATACATCTGCACAAACACAGGCTTCTATACAGAGCACTTACTACAGATCACACGTCTGCAAAGAGGCCACCAGATCTCAGACTCGCCCATTTCTAAGTGCTTCCTGCCTTATTACCCCGTCTTGATCTCTTTATGATTCGTTGTTCTTTCCATCCTGCCGTGGCTCTGTGTTTACACAACGCTCTCATCCACACGAGAGCCGGAGCAGTTGTTACATACTACATTTTACACGCCTGCAGGCTTTAACGCAGCCACCTGTTGCATGTCGTGTCTGTGCTAGCCGGGACACGAAAGCACTCGACTTCTCTTATCCCTAACCTCCTCCCACTTCACCTTCCAATTATTCTTCTGTAAATCGTACAGTATATTCACTGGATGAAGAAAGCGTCACCTCAGGCACAGTGATTCGTATCAGGGAAGAATGTAAACTGTAGACGTGATGGAAGACCAGATATTCAAATAGGGGGATATTTCATGAGTGTGAAATATGAGTCAGTAGCGCATGCATAATCAGATATTTTATGATGATGCCATGTGAAATTCCAGACTGTTGTTGAGTTCTCGATTCTGATTGGTCGGAAGGTGTTACTAAATTACAGTAGATGGATGAATACTTTTATGAAAGTGATATGATATTGAAATCTTGAGGATCCGCTAATATCGATATCTGCTGGATTTGTATTTCTCTTTATGTGAAGCACTAACCTTAAAAACTAAATATATTTTGATTAAAAATACTTCACTGTAAAAGAAAGAAAGAAAGAAAGAAAGAAAGAAAGAAAGAAAGAAATAGCTAAAAGCATGACTCGTGATTTTTCATCACTTACATTATAAATATGATATAGAGTGAAGTATAAATGTTACACAATACAATCATGTCTTTTGGAAGCAAAATGTTTCCAGTCTTTTCTATTTGTTACGCTCATTCTTCTTTTTTTTCTGATATCTGATATATATTTTGTTGTTGTTGTTGACACACACATCCTATGGCTCTGTGCCATATCGGTGGATTTTTTTTCTGTAAGATGTTTACTTCTTATTTTTGGACGGAGTCTCCAGTGTCAGCACTTTTGTACCACTCACACAGAAAATCTGTAAAAGCTGTAACTGTTCCAAGGACAGAGAGACGTATTCACTTCACTAGAATAGAAAAATAAAGGCTGCAGGGGGAACGACTGTTTATAGCTGCTATAAACATGTCTGTGAACAAATACAACAGAACAGTTTTAATCCCTTTTAACGGCCACATCACAGGTACATCATAATACAAGATTTCTGAGAGTTCACTGTTAAGTTTACATTGTGTCTCATTTCCTTTGCCATACAGATGTTCTGTCATTTCCTAACAGAATCACCAACAGAAGAAAAACCCTTCCATTATTCTTATTTATTAATAACTAAAGTTGCACAAAAAGCTTATTTATATCCGAACAACACTGTGGGCATGGTGTGGCTCACAGGATGATCGACAGCGGCATCACTCTGCAACATAAGCAACCCGTGAAGACTCTAATGCTAGAAAAGAAAGACAGAGCGGACTAGTTTTATCACACAAGTGCCATGGATTATCACACGGATGCACCGGTGTTGCCATAAAAAAAGCAGAAAGATTGTGATCACGTGACTGCTACTTCCTGTCTTATGGCTCAGTTAAGAAGCATCATCAACCAGCAGCACTTTATAGTACTGTCAGCACTGTACTGACATCTGGTTTAAACTGAGCTTTACAGTCATCACATTACACTTCCAGACTATTCATTGTGACACTGACACCGCCTCTGATTTCCTTTCGTCTCTTCAGCGCTAGTCTTTGAGAGATTCACCGACTCTCTCACAGAGATCCACGAAGCGAGGTTGTATCAGGTGATCGCACAAGACTCATCGAGCTTGTTCGTTTTTCTCCCAGCTGTCATCTCTAGAGGTGATGCTGTGGCTAGAAATTCCTCTCAGGAATGACACTTGAGTATTTCTCGTATCCTACCACATTCTCAGATGGAGAAACGATTGCTTTCATTTTACAGCTTTTGGCCTGACAGTGTGATGAAGGAGTCGCTTTCTCAAACCTATTGCCTTTTTTTATTTTTTATTTTTTTTTTAGTTTTATCGTGTAATGAGGTGTTTATGCGATTGCAAGCATATGCATGATGTCATAGCGTTGTAATCATTGTGTAAATCTTTTAGTCGTGCCAAGATGTGGCCAACTTATTATATAAAGATATGGATCATTTCATCTCTTGAATTGATTCTATATTATGTTTCTGAGAATCTTTGATGAAGTAATGACTGCTTTTTGATGAGCCTGTGTTCTGAATCTTTTTTCTCTATTTTATTTGGAAAGGACATTATGAGCTATTGAAAATGAGCCATATTTGTACCTTAAAAAAGAAATATATTTTGCTTAACTGTAAAAGAAAGAAAAGAAGAAAGGAAGAAAGAAAGATATAGCTAAAAACTCACTGCCTTTTTTTCATCGGTTAATAGTCACCACTGGTGGCTCAAGTGGTTAAGGCTCTGGGTTCAGGATCAAGGTTCGAGCCCCACCAGTGCCAAGCTGCCCCTGTTGGGCCCTTGAGCAAGGCCCTTAACCCTCTCACTGCTTCAGGGGTGCTGTATCATGACCCTGTGCTCTGACCCCAACCTCCAAAGTTGGACTATGTGAAAAAAGAATTTCACTGTGCTATAACATATATGTGACAAAAATAATAAAGGCTTCGAGTATAAATGTCACACAATACAATCAAGTCTCTTGGGGGGGGGGGGGGAAATCAATTTTCTGGATATTTCTTTTCTCTTTTTTATTTAGAAGGGACATTATGAACTATTAAAATATACACAAAAAAGGAAGAAGTGCTCAGTATTTTACCTAAAAGCATTAAAAAGCATGGTTTAGTTACCTAGACAAACTTCATTTAAACAAATCTCTTAATGACTAGACTGGATGATGTAGAGTGAGTGTGATCAATTCACGTAGTATTAACATCAACCAGTTCCATTGTGACATCTCAACCCTCTGACTAGAGCTGGGCGATATGTAATATAAATTGAATCTCCCTTTTTTTTTCTTTTTTTTGGAGAAAAAATCCAATTTTCGATTTTAAAACAATTGTTTAAAAAAATAATAAAATAAACAAATAAATAAAACACCAGAGACTATAGGATAGGTTTTTAGTTTTTTTGAGCAACTTCTGAAAAACACTTTCGGCTTGGAAGCTAATACTGGGGTTAATTATTTTGAGCATATGAATAAATCCAGGCTTTTCTACTGTGTATATGGGCAGATTGTCTTTAGTGATGTAACTCGTGACAGCATCAGTAATATCTTTCCATATAGGCCCCTGCTGATCATATGGGATACAGCGGGAAAATGTGTCCGCTATGTTTACCTGCTTTTTTAGCTGGTGTTTTGGGGCTCGCAGCACCCACATTCAACAACGTGGTTCTGTTTGAGGTGCTGGAATAAATTAGTCGTGCTGTTTCCTTTAGTTGCCACAAACTTCAGACAAATTTTACAGCGCACTTTGGCTTGTTCAACGTCTGAGTTGCGAACCCGAACCATTTCTATAACGACTGAAGAAACCGCACCTCTCTTGGAAAAAAGCTCTCTGGTTTCGTCAGAGCACGCTGCCATGTGTTATTTCGCATTTCCCATGGGCAAATCCTGGGGTTGGGGTGGGGGGTGTTTTGGGGGAAGATCGATTTTCGTTTTTCAACATCGACATAAACCACAAATTTCGAATTAATCGATAATACCAAAAAATCTACCTCTAACCCTAACGCTTGAGGATGTTGAAACTTAACTATAGGATTAAATTTAGATGTTTAAAGTGTCTACGGTAGAATGTGGGCTCAGTCATGAGTTGATTTTGTTTATGGATTTAAAAATTCATTCTCAGAACATGTTATATGTATAAAAAACGAATTGTTTTAATGATCAATTACGTGGAACCAGTGTGTGCATTTGAATTGAATACATTCAAAAACAACAATCTTATTTTACTCCTTGTGGTACTTGTCAATTCAGCATAGCTCCTACGAAGGTGCCAGCGTGTGTACTGTTCGAGTAACATTGAGCTGAACTATCGCACATGAGCACAAGAAAAACATCCAAAATATTCAAAGAAAACATTAAAACATTGTTCAGTTTCCAGGTACAACAGAAGCACCGCTCTTTAGTTGTACAAGTTCCTGAGGCTTTAGTTGTTTCAATGAACCATAACGTCGTAATAATTGGCTGCAGGATTATAAGCTTTTGCGATATGTTTCATTCGATTCAGTTTTATTTTAACTGTCTAGTACTTTTAAAAGTGAAAACTGTCGCAAAGCAGCTTTACAGGTGTATAAAAGATATGAATAAAAATTATATTTATATTAAGATTGAAATTTAGATTTACGCCTGGAGCAACGATGTGAAGGATATCGGAAAATATCAATCTCTATAAATGTTCCTGCATCCTATTAACGTATTAATATATCACACAGCCCTGTCTTTTATCACTGTCACTGAAGGAGAACTGTCAGCTTTGTTTGTCATGAGTTGCTCTTTGCTTTCTGACATGGTCAGAATGTTGTAAGCTTAGAGATCAGTGAGAGCGCAGGATCAGCAAAACCCTTTTAGGCTTGAAATGTGCTGAGTTGGCAGTCTCAGCCTCACGCTGTTGGAAACAATTCAGGAGTTTCGAAGTCGTCATCTGATCGGCCCGATTCTACAAGATTTGCCATGATTTTTTTTTAACGGTCCGCCAAAGCAGTCGTGACGTTCTACTTCCCCGATAGAAGAAGAAGGTTGTGGTGTTTACAACTGTGACATCGAGTTTTCCAGATGATGCGAAGTTCCCGGTATAGACACAGTCATTTGCACACCTTTCTTAAATGGACAATTTTATGATTTTGTCTGAGCTTTACATTTTCACCCTCCTAAACAAAACTAGCTGTGATTGGTTGCTTTACATATCAATCAGATGCCCTCTTGTCCTTGACCAATTAAAGCTGCTACAGAGTCCAGACCTTCTGCCGTCAGTCTGAAGGTCTGGCTAGGCAAGAAGACTGAGGTGTTAGTTCTGTGCATACGGAGATGTACAAATCACTTTTTCATTCACAGTGATTAGACAATGAGGTTTGGTACCTTTAATATTTATGCTGCGTTATTGAAACCCATAATGAAATTGCAAAGTCAGAGCTAACTGTGATGAATGATGTATTTTTCTCATTGTAGAAAGATTGTTATATCAGTGTGTTGATTGGTCTACAGTAAACACCTGTCTATACAGCAGCACACTTGTAAAGGTAAGAACACTGCATACTATTCAGCAGCCATGTTGATTTGATGGTGCTTTCTGTAGTCAGAGAAACTCAGAGTTAAGGAGTTCAGGAGGAATTGTCTTTGTTTTCTTTCTCAGCTGGAGGCCAGAAAAGATTTTGCGGCTCTTTTTTCAGATTTGTGATGCAGCTCGTTGGAGATTTGGTGCTTGTTTTGCACTACATCAGCACAGGATTCCTCTTTTAAACTACTAGCAATGAAGACATGCGTGTAATGACTTTCAATGATCGTTGTATGAGTGATGGATGAACGTGAATTGAAGGGTGCTTTGGCTGAATGCTTGTCGTGACGATGTCACGTGACGCGTCTTCGAATTGTCGTTAAATTTATGCTATGGCAAAATCCTGAGAGGACTATTTTATGTTTTATTCTGACACTTATTCTGACAAAAAAGCACTCCCTGTTTACTTTCCAAAAGAGAAGAGCTGTCTTTTGACCTGTGTGTCCAGTCTTTGTCGAAAGCCACCACCTCAGAAACCCACTGGTTAGAATTTTTTTTTTTGTTAGCTGTATTAATTAGCTAGGAATCTTTTCCCAAATCCAAAATAGGAAGGGATGCGGAAACGGTGATAAAAGTGAAGTATAGCTCATTGCAGCATTAAAACCTGTTATATAACACTAACCCTAACAAAACACACAGTCACCTGAAATGCTCGCTAGTCAGACGCTAGTCAGACTCGAATGTGCTTTTTACGCGCCTCAAGAGAACCGTGCAGCGCATAGCTGAACGTTAGCCAGAGAGTTACTGAAAAAAGTCACTGATTCAGGTATTAGCATATGTTTTTAATCTGTATTATCAGTTTTTTGTGTCAGTATAATGTGGAAAGTAATTGATGATTAATGATAGTTAATGATTTGTCCATCCCTGTTGAATCCCTGTACTGGAATCACAGATGAGGAATGCATCTAAAAAATCAAATGTGTTACCGCATATATCAGCTGCTGTGCATGACAGGAAGTGTTCAGCCATTTTGGTCAGTATGGTTAGAATTATATGCGGTGTGAGTGTTGACTAAGAGACTGTAGGCTGAGCTGAGTAATGCTGGAGGTTTGCAGATCCGTGGTGAAGAACAGACCGGTGGTATGACAGAAAAAGCACCACCAGAGAGTAATCACTTGATTTGCGGCCACAATTACGACCCCTTAAAGCAGAGGCTACAAAAGTCAGGCCACTTTATTTGGCCAAAATTATAGCCAGGCGCCGACGGCTTTTCCTTGTTTCACCACCTTTTATTTATCCCATTCAGAATTGGGCAGCCTTTTCCGAAACAGGCGTCCCAGTCAGAGTGAGTCAGAGAGAAAGACAAGCAGCATTGTGTGCAATTTGCTGTGGTCAGGCTTTGTCAGGAGCTCATCCTCCACAGCTTTGTGAAACGCCAAGCCAGAAAAATCCCTAAAGCTTTGCTCATTTGCACGGGGAGATATTCAGCAGGCAACGGTAATTAAAAGAAACAATATGGGCTTCTCTTTTCTGTAGGCCTTAGCGAAAAATATCGAGAACACGATATGTGGCACTTTTTTTTCTTTGCAAAGATATTTTTTATTTCTTTATTTTTGATAGAATTGACTGTAAACTCTACGTTTAGTAGGTGGTGTCATCCAATCTCACTTCATCAGGGACATGTTTTTGGACGAAAAGAGCACCTAATTAAATCATTTTGCAGGGAACGATTCCCATCATGATGTGTGCTGCATCATTCCCTCGAGACATTCCTGCTCCAGCATTCTGCATGCGAACAAAACTTGTAATACACGTTTCCCCAAACAGTACATACAACTCCTGAGACTGTATTTGGAATGGAGCGGTAATGAATGCTGGGAATGTTCCTGCTCTATGTGGGAGGCACTTTTATTCTTGTTTAGCTTGACATCATCAATCTACAATTCCCAAGATGATCCTTCTGCACCAGCTGTTTGTGTGAAAGCTCAAATGAACTGTTTTACTCTTTTACACATGGCAAACAAATGTTCCCCAGCGCTGAAACGCTCTTATCTGAGAAAGCCAGGGCTTCATTGCAAGTGATGCAACAGCAGTTACAAGAGTCGAACAGTAGGCAAAATTTGAAAATATAATTTTTTTTCGTACAGCAATAATAAGCTAGTGTATGTTATTCTAACTGACAGTGACAGTATTTCGCTCATCAGCACTCATCGAGTCAAGTCAAGTCACTTTTATTGTCACATCACCACAGCACTGGTGCTTTGGTGAGTGAAATTCTTGGGAGCGAACTCCAGAAATTGCAGAAACAATTAACATACAGATAATGAAATTAACAGGTGAAAATGTGCAATATGCTTATACATATAGTCAATACACACAGTGTACTATTAGACATACTTACAGTAGCACTACACATTATATGCAATATGTACTTACATATATATATACACAGAAATGTCATGGATGTGCATCGGATGGTATCCAGTGGTAACAGATAGATGTATTAAATGTAGTGTGTGTGTATAGTCGTGTGTCGAACTGTTAAAGTTAAATACACCAAGTGTCAGTAGCGAATATTTCCAGGAAGCAACCGTGCTCCCATACACACCAATCCATAAAGATTTCTGGGAAGATTTCCAGCTCCTGTTAAATACTTTTTAAACGTTAAAACGATAAAACGTTATTGGTTTTCACAAATGATTATAAATAAACATTAGATACATATTTTTTAAGAAATAAAAAGACTACCGGCTTTGTAAAGGTGTAACATTTGTTACATCACACCTTTATTCCTCAGAGTGTTAAGCGTACGGTTTCGTATATAGATACGCATATGCTGGAAAGACCACTTTCCTTTTTTCTGTTATGATTCCATTTTTATTCTACTTTTATGATACGGACAGTCAAAAGCATTTCACTACATGTACCGGGTATAGTTGTGTACGTGACAACACAAAGTTGAATCTGTATTTAAACTAGAAGCTCTGTGCTTTTATAAGCTGTAAACAGGAAGCAAACCACATATGACGAAATGCTTTGCTGGAAACAGTGGGACAGTTTTCAGGAGAGCAGAGGTGATGGTAACAATCTGCACTTTTTTGTGTGTTTTTAGAGAGAGAGAGAGAAAGATAACAGGAAAGACGTAACATGAATTAACTTGTTCCTCAAAAGAATGAAAACGGATATGTGTTCTTCAATAATGAAATATTTTACTTGTTGGAATTTCTGCAGCATAAAAGGAATAGAACACTTCAGAGTGGTGACAAGAAGATATGTATCCTATAAAAGAATGTTCTGATTATCAGTTTTTATTAATTGAATAATGAATGCTTGTTGAACCTGAAGCCAGAACCCAGGTTTTAACCACTAATACAGTACCTGCACAGGGAAGGTAGCACATTGTTTGTTTAATCGTTTCTATCCAGTTCAAATGGTCACCATTTCTGCCTCAACCTCGACTCCGACTGAACACCGTCTCCCTTTTTTTTTTCTGGTGTGTATTTTGCTGTCCTTCTGGAAGAGCTTTATCATCCACACGTCGGAACGGTGGAATTTCCTCTAAGGGAATGCTTTGGCAGGCAGCAGAGCTACAAGAAGCAGAGCTGCTGCATCCTGTTTTTAACTGTTGTCATGGATCGACTTTGGGTCACATCACAGTCTCAAGGCATGAGAAATCACGCTAGAGTTATCATAGAGTTAGAGTTAACATTATCAGGATTGCAGAGATGTTATCCTCAGGGGCAAGAAACACGAGTGGTGCTCATTATTGAATACTTAGCATTCAGCATCATGCCAGTCATTTACTTCTTTAGCTTTTGGCCATGAGATTATGGTGTTGAATGATTGTTAAGTGCATGTGGGTTTTTTCCTAGTGTACGTCTTGGATCCTCACATTCTTCCAGTCCAATTACAGATGAGTTTCTATGTAATTAAGAAGATACTAACTAATATTTCTAGCATTAAATCCACAAACTAGGGTGTTGTTATTTACGATTAAAATAATATACTATGTATGTAATATAACGTGTAATAGGTGTTTTTTGGGCCCCAGAAGCTGCTTTACCTTTTTGAGGATGCTGATATTTTATTTCCCCATAGAGACTCCATCTGATTGTGGTTTACACTCCACATCCCTGTCTCTTATTTCCAGCCTTTTGCCTCCACACACACAGCATATTAATCCTAACACTTTTGAGATCATTTTTGAGGCCGTAAGTTTATAGTATTGACTCGTTCAAAGCTAAAGTTCATTAGTATGCTTTTCTGATATTGATTTTTGCCACCTCACGATTTTTCTTGTCCAGAATCCTTAATCAATGATTGAATTACACAGATGCAAAGACAAGACAGGAAGCCAAGCATTTCCACCATTTCAGGTTTCAAAAGAGTAGAGGAGGGCGTGATAATCTTACCAGCTGTGCAGAATCAGAAATGTTAGCCAGCAGCTGCACTTGTAAAAAGCCGAACGGTGGATTTTTAGGTGATTCCTCAGTAATGCTCTATAAACTGTAATCAAACCCGTTTTTCTGTCCCATCGTTGTCTAATATTAGTCAGAAATGCATTGATTCATTGATTAACTTTACTTCAGCAAGTCGCTCTGTATTTGCTTAAAACCTTCTCAACTGGACACTCCCATAGGGGTTAGGGGATGTGTGTAGTGCAGCAGGTATTGAGTAGATATTTATAGTGTACACACACACACACACACACACTAATACCCAGATTGGCACACTTGGCACAATTTAATAAATCTTACCTCTGTGCCAACTAAGCCCAAACCTCACCTGAGTCACAGACTCTCAGAATCCTATCTCACCCAGTCACACCCTGTCATCTAAAGCTGGGTCAGTCTTTATTCAGTTAGCCTTCATAAATCATAGCCATTAATTTAGTAGCACTTCTATTCTCTGAAGTCTTATCAGCTTTTGCTTCCAGTTCTGGAGAATGTCAGTGCTTCACAGAATCGTGTGGTATTTTGAAAGACGTGAAGTGACATGACATACAGCTAAGTATGGTGACCCATACTCAGAATTCGTTCTCTGCATTTAACCTATCCAAAGTGCACACACACAGCAGTGAACACACACACACCGTGAACACACACACCCGGAGCAGTGGGCAGCCATTTATGTGGGGAGCAGTTGGGGGGGTTCGGTGCCTTGCTCAAGGGCACCTCAGGCGTGGTATTGCCGGCCCGAGACTCGAACCCACAACCTTAGGGTTAGGAGTCAAACTCTCTAACCATTAGGCCACGACTTCCCCAGAACCTCTTTGTAAAGCTGCTTTTCACATGCAAGTGACCTGAAAACCTATTTTGAAGATTTTGTATGCAAAAGGTTTTCTCTGGAACAGCCTACATAGAAATTGAATAGAAATGTATATTTCTATTCAGTTTTCTTCACACGTCTGATGTCACGTGTTCCTACAGGTCGAACTTCCTGGCATCGAGTGTTGCTTTTTTGTTGTTGATTTTAG
The DNA here is from genome assembly GCF_030014155.1 of Tachysurus vachellii. NCBI lineage: Eukaryota > Metazoa > Chordata > Actinopteri > Siluriformes > Bagridae > Tachysurus > Tachysurus vachellii. The sequence goes on from NC_083469.1 coordinate 9,961,771, forward strand.
TGTGATTCATTGAGAGCCTGCTGCACTACACACATCCCCTAACCTCTATGTCCAGTTGAGAAGGTTTTATGCAAATACTATGTACAAAACTTTTGCTTGAGAAAATATACCGTTTTCATATTTTTACAAACTTGGATGTCGTGGATAGTGTATGAAATTTCTTTTAACCACTACATACTGTTTCTTCCAAGCCTCAGGATGGGGTTTAATACCTTAAAGCAAGAAATTTGCAAATCTTGTATAGAAGAATGTTTGTGTTATGAGCGAAGCCATATTCTAAGTTGCTTCCTGTCCTGATAAGCCAACACAGGGACTGTGATAAGCCAACACACAGCACACTGTAAAACAATGCAGGGATCTGACTTGTAGAATAATGTGCTGATTACACACAATGCCGCATTGTCTTTAAACCTACTTAACTCATAGTGTAACCTATACAACACAACAAGCTTCAACCATCTGCTTCAAAACATTCTTCAAAACTTTAGGAAACATTACAGTGAAAACCAGGATTAAGAAAATCAGAAATAAGACACTAATAAAAGTGGTTTTAGATTTAATCGTGTAATGTTGCTGCTTATCTGAGTAATGTAGGATATTTACAGGTACATGTGTTTTTACTGAGGTTATATTACTGTGCTTGTTCTAATGTTATGGTTGCTATAGTAACTGAACATTCATCGGGACTCGTATAATCGACACGCCACATAATCTAATAATCAACAGATTTATAATTAGACATAACGAAAAGCAAATAATTGTTGCTGAGGTTTGTTTAATTGTCTGCTTTTGGTTTCTTGGTAACACGCAAGTTGTTTTGTTTTGTTGATTTTAAGACCGAGGACAAAATAGAGGCTGGTGAGAGGAGGACTGTTCATGGAAGCTACAGTAGCTTTTTTTTGTGGATTGTATATTTTTAGTAATGATAGATGGAGTGATGTTTAAACATGGTACACAAAATCTGAAGAGGAACAAGACAAAGGTGCATCTTCTAGGTGGAAAATCTCTCTCTCTCTCTCTCTCTCTCTCTCTCTCTCTCTCTCTCTATCTCTCTCTCTCTCTATCTCTCTCTCTCTCTCACTCACTCTCTCTTAGTTTCTCTTCACTTGTTTTTCTTCAGTCCCTCCAGAAGATCAAGGAAACTCAGCGATATTCAAAGGAGCTTGAAATTTTCCAAAACACAGCTGATTTTGTAACATCATCATTCAGCTTTGCCATACAAGCCTGAAGCTCTCATCCACTGACGTGTGTTGAACACGAGCACAAATGTCATTGGAAGCAATTATAGAATCCTCCGCTTGCATTTTCACCAATTCAAGTAGTTTTCTGCCATAAAAAGACATTTTTTATGACACTGCAACAATTACACAAATACTCTGTGAAAATCCGAGAGGGACCAATTTGAGATTGATTACGTGAGATTTATTTGACAACATTTCATTACGTTCAGTGATCAATATTTCTAGTATTTCAGTATATTCCATGGCCACTGACTTATTATTATGTTACTCTTTTGCAGCCTCCATTAAGTTCTAGACAAATGACCGATTTCCTGTTCCAGACTGTTCTCCGATTATTTTCCCCTACATTACGTTCTCTCAGGCACTCCACAGTGATGAGGTATTGGAAGGAGAATCATATTTATGTTGGATTTTCCAGTCAGATATTTAACCTTTAACTGAAGAAAACTTCCCATTTCAGCAAGTCCAAACAGTCAGCAGTGTTTGTCCGAGCGCTGCATAGTTTCCAAGCCGTGCGGCAGCAGCTCTGTGCCGTTGCTGAAAGTATGGCCTGCAGCATTGTGGAAGGCCTGTGGAATTCAGCTCTGGCTCTGTCTGAGCATGCCACAACACACAAACAGCACTCGAGCTGGGCCCAGCATCTACAAACAGGCAGTACCTACATGGCAGATGAGGAGCACACAGGGCTGAGTCATTTACTGACTTTATTCAACTGCAGCAGTGCAAAAAAAAAGAAAAATCAAATATTAAATAAATAAATAAATAAAATAATTCAGATTTGTATTTTTAAATCTATAGTTTTTTAAACTAATTATGAACCAGGTTGAAGTTTATAGATCAGGAGTTTGTAACTCACCTGCAAGCAGAAAGCTATCTCTGTTGTGACTATAGCATTTTGTTTAGGGATTCTTTAGATAAACCTGCTGACATTTTTATTTGATTAGATCGCAGACAGCTTTTTAAAGAACATGGACACCAGATTATGCAGTTCCTACATAAAAATAGCGAAAAGGCCATCTTAAGGCTGATCTGGGATGCTTCATACCTTTATGTTTTTCAGATTGATCTGATTACAAGTAGACGGTTTTTATTGTTTGTGAAGATTGAAAGCCAAAATGAGCCAAAGCCAGTTTCATAGGCAATCGTGAATGTCATGGAATATTTTATTATGCTGGTTGTTGACTTTCAATTGTTTAAACAGTATCTATGACAGAGAGCACCGTTATCATATTTCCTGAACTGTTATACACATAGTGCCATGTTTTGTAACACACCAATACAAGTAACATCACACATTTGCAGTCCGAGGCACGGTTCGCATGTTGATGTCAAACCTGATATTAAGGAGGTGTATTTTATTTTCTTATTCATACAGACTTGTCTTGTCGAATACGTGTCTATGTGTTCTTGTGTTTTATTATCTAATCATCCTCACTGCATGCTTCTGTTTTAATGTTTTAACAGAGACCTGAGGTTTAACAAAATTAAAGACTTGCAGCCGGGCTCTTTCAGACGACTGAGGAACCTCAACACGCTGTACGTATCCCATGCCATCAGGCCTCCTCGCTTTATTTTCATGAGACAAACTTTCCTGAGCGTCTGTTTACTTTGACAGCTTGTTCTGGGCCACCGGTTTGTCCTGCACGCCACACATGCAGGTCACCTCATAATCCTCACAGAATGTATTTTCCCATTTGACATCACACAGCTGCTCTGTTCTTCAATCTGATCGGGCAGATGGTGTGCTGAACAATTTGTTCATTTCTTAATTGTTTTATAATTTAAATAGGTTAAAAGTAAAATTTGTGGATTGGAAAACGTATATTGCTGTAGAAGGAATAAAACACTTGTGCTTCTCCTCTATTAATTATTTTCTGATAGATAGATAGATAGATAGATAGATAGATAGATAGATAGATAGATAGATAGATAGATAGATAGACGGACGGACGGACGGACGGACGGATAGATACTTTATTCATCTCAATGGAAAATTCACAAATTCCAGCAGTATCCACAAACTGGGGCAATAAGGCATAAAATGTAAAAGTAATGCATTTAAATTAAAGTTTTAAAGGTCTGTATTAAAGGTCTGTGCAAATCTTGATCTAAATCTAAATAAAAAATAATTGTAAAAGTAATCAATTTAAGTTTAAAAGGTCTGCAAATCTGGGTGTTATGGTGTGTTATGGTGTAGTATGGTTATAGCGCACATCTTCGTGTTTTATTCCTTATACTACTATATACTATATAGAGACAAACAATAAATTACAGGAACATCAGCAAAATATCACTGCACCAGAACAGTGACTCTTGGAATAGTTCATTTTCTGGAACGAGGTTTGAAGCTTTTCTCTAAATGCTCCACTGATGATTCCTGAATGACCAGCAACTACATTACGATTATTCTCAATCTCTACATAACCTTATTCGTTATTTTAATGACATCTGATTTGTGTGAGAACCTGAAATCTGTTATAGACCTAAGCATGGAAAAATCTCATAGAATTTGCTTTGTTGCAGTAAAAGGTTTTTGTTTTGTTTTGAGGATTTTTCTTTATTTTTCCCACATAAAGTGTTCTTTGACAGAATTCCTGATCTATGCCTTAACTGTATAACCATATGTTCTGTTGTTTTGTTTTGTTTTCTCCCCAAAGCCTTTTAAACAACAATCACATCCGAAGAATCCCAAAAGGAACTTTTGAGGACTTGGAGAACTTGAAATATCTGTGAGTGGACTCCTGCACTGACATTTGTTTCTCACCTGATCTCGAGTGTTTGATTTTTAAGGAGAGGTCACGACGTGAGTCATTTCTATCCGCATGCAGACACTCCACATTAATCTCAATCATTCCGAGTAGAGTTCCCGCTTAACAGTGCTCTCCGAGAATCTCGACACTTGACAACCATTGTTTGAGAAGGAAAACAAATCTCACACATTACAGCACTTAATAGCCTGTGCTGTGCTTTGAGGTGTCTGAGATTTGTCACCAAAAGGCATGGGAGAACAGAGACGGCTTAAATAACAGTCAGTCCTTCCGACACTTAACTTCTGTTAGTCACATAGGTGATAAGAAAGCCTCAACTGTGCTGTCTGCATTTACGTTTACATCCAGGCAGTATGGTCACGTTTCTGCTCTTTAATGTAACACCTGCTTCACCCATTTTAACATATTTATGTGTCTGTAGATTTTTCCCCAGGTCGACTAGCCGGCTGACTCATATGTTAACGTACATTAATAATGAAAGAGTGTTTTTTAGGGCATTTTCTTTAACCCTCTAAGGTGTCCAGCTTAGCACTGTGCTGCTTAAACTTTAGTAGTAAAGGTAATTTTATTTTATTTTATTTATTTATTTATTTTTCCGAAAGTGTTTTGGCATATTGTTCCTAGAATATTTTAAACACGGGTGATATACCAAAAACGAATTAATTTCAAATTATAAAAATGATTGAATAATATAACCAGACTGATTTATATAATATAAATAAATATAATAGTGCAATTGTAATGTAATCGCCACATCAATTGATTCAACATTTTATGGTCATGTACAGTGTAGTATACTGTGATAACACTATAATATACAGAATATGCTATAGAATACACTTTTTTTGTCCTTTAACAGTGTTGTATTCCTTATGTAAATGGCTAAAGATGTGCGATTCATATACATATGACAGTTTGAAGCTAGTTTAACAGCTGTTGTGCAGGTGAGAATGACCACAGAACCATTTTCATTGCATGTTCGTCCACAGTATATTTATAGACCCTGTATTTTTAATGACGGTAATTTAGGGGTAAAAAAGACAGAAGAGTCATTTTCCTATTAGTCCTTATAGTGACAGGGTCTGCTCTGTAGTGGAGAGGATATTGTTAAACAGTGAGGAACGCTGTGTGCCTGTAATTGAAGTCCTAATGAAACCGTTCACCTCTAAGTGTAATTAGTAAGCATGCAGCTTTAAAAGAGTTGCAGATTGCTACAGTCATTCTTGGGTCACTTCTTTATTTGCCTTGGAAGACCTTTGTTCAAAATGGGGCAGTTTGGTCAGAAACAAATAAATAAATAAATATAATCATATAATTAGCTTTTGTGGGACGCTACAGTTTAATAGTTCTGTTATGTTTTTCAGCAGGCGGCATGAAGTCCATTTTCTACAGTCAGTAAGTTTGTTAAATAAAGTTACGTGTGTGAGCACCCTGACACTTCAAATGTCTCTACAGTCAGGTCCAAAGATCCAAACCAGACATTAGTTCATTCCTGTTATTACATCTGATATCATTATGGCCCTGGTCTATAACCCAGCCTTAATCCTACAGACTGTGGTTTGGAAAAGACTCTTTTCAAGCTGACTCAGTTTACAGATGACTCAACCTTAGACAATAGCACAAACACATGACCTCTGCTGTGAGGGTTTGCTTCAAATTGTCTTGAAATGACTCCTTAATTGAGTGTTTAAGACTTAATGATCTTGCTGAGTGAAATCAGATTAGTGCCAAATGATGTTTCTAGGCAAGATTTAGAACAAATATTCTCAGGGATATTAAAAAATTGCATCGGTAAAATGTGTAAAGTTTTTTAAGTCTGATTTGGAATTTGATTTGGAGTCGGTTTTTGAATTGGTTATTGGAAAGAAATGGATACTGGGGATTTTTTTTAATTTCTGGCATCTGGTAAAAGTAATTACTAACGAGAGTCTGATGTGCTTACTTGGTGGTCCACATGGAACTTAAACCTGATTTATTACTTCCATTTCTGTACACCTGTATAAGGTTCAAAATGTCCTTCCTGTTTGAATTGCTCTATATTGAATTCTTTCATATAATATAATGCACAGAAAATAGCAGACTTTTCTAAACTATGTTTCTCTTCAGCTTATATCTCGTAGTTTTTAAACCTGCTTAGTTTACATTTACATTCTTTTCCAATTACTTCTTGTACACAATCCCAGCAGCAGAACCTGTAGACAAGATTAAAATGTAAATGAATATAAATGTTGTACATTTTCATGTTGCTTTGTTGCTTCATGTTTCATGTTTTTTGGTTCAGTTGGAATAATTTATGGGCAGAAAACCCTAATTTTGGTCAAAAAACAAGCTTTTTTTTGTATTATGGGCACTTTAGCCTATTATTTACTTATATCTTTTAATAGATTCATCCCACGTTTATGTTTTGATGGTCCAATAAGTATGAATGAATTGTACTGGCCTCGTTTGTGTTCTATAATTGATTGTTAATGGAGTCCTTCAGGTTCTCCATATATTTACTTTAATGCTTGACCAAACACTCAGCAGTTGATGAGTCTGACTGAGATGTATTTTTGTAAGGTAACATAATATGTTGAAAATCAACAGTCAAGCTTCAAGAGTATTTCTATTAGCCAAACTCTGAACAGCTGACTGCTTCAACCCCCACTCCCTAGACTCCTAGTACTGAGTTTATGTTTCCCACGGTGCATCTCTGCTTTGCCAGCCCCAAACTTTCATGTCCATGTGTGCAGTCACCCCTTCACATTCCACTGTGATTTATAAAGCAAACCATTTCAGTAACAGACAATACGCTGGCCTTCTTGTCCTGTCAGATCACTGCTCTGGGCTAAACGAACAGGCTTTAACATGCAGGGTTTCCTTCTGTCTAATATATACTTTGCTTTTAGATTTGTGACTTGCTATCATTAACATATCTGTTTAAATCTGTACCCATGTGTACTTGTAAAAAACAGACATGTATAGATGTAAAAAATTCAGCGTTGCAAGGTCAAGCAACAGAAACTGTACCTGTTTGATATTAATACATTTCAGATAGATGTTGGCTGTTGTACTGCTGTTGTAATTGTGTATTTTTTCCCTTGAAGTATGTCACATGATTCCTGTAAATGTTCTACGATTAATAAACAGCTCTCATATACCAAAAGTCAAAATGATTTGGAGAATGATATAATTATACTAGCATTCTCACATTAGTCCATATTCCCTGGGTTTTCTTTAACACACCTGTTTATTTTACAGCTATTTGTACAAGAATGAAATCCAGTCGATAGACCGACAAGCGTTCAAGGGCCTGGTTTCTCTAGAACAACTGTAAGTGACTTTTTTTTTTATCTTGCCCTCTCTTGTTTTACTCTGTCTTCATGCCTTCTTTCCTTTTAAATTTCTCTTCTCATGAGAAGACTGTTAGTCTTTTAAGTCTTATTTAGGCTATATTAGTAGGTCAGGTTATGTGGTACGATATGTAGGGATCAAACTAAACAAAGTCTGTGGCCGAGCCATGAATCATTTTGACAGCAAAGCCATGCATCTGACATGTAACTCTTAAGGCCGGGCGTGTTACTGACAACATCCATGCAGCATGTGCAGCGAGCTGTTTTTCTAGTGTTAACCCATGACCCCTAACCTCTGGATCTGGCACATCTGGTCCCCATGCTAAAATGTGCAGCCTCCTATCTGACTACACAGGCCAAGGGACTAGTAGTAGTACAGTATTTGTGATAGCAATGGTACCCTCTACTCTTCTCTACTCTACTCTAATGGTAGTAATAGTATTAGCATTACTAGTAATAATTTGAAGTAGGTAGCAGTCGCGATATTACAAATAGCATTAGCAGTAGTCATAATGATAGTAATAGTATCAGTAGTGGTAGTAATTGCATTAGTGGCAATAATAATAATAGTAATAGCAGTATTATTATTATTATTATTAGTAGTAGTAGTAGTAGTAGTAGTAGAAATAATAGTAGTAGTAGTAATTGCATTTGTGGCAGTAATAATAGAAGTAGTAGTAGTCATAGTAATGGTAATAATAGTATTAGCAGTAGTAATTAGGGCCTGAGCACCGAATGGTGCGAAGCCCTATTGTTTTTCCTCGGGAGTATTAATTTTTTTTTTTTTTTTTTTTTTTTTCCCACACATTGGCCAATTGGGGTCCCTTAACATGCTCGAAAACTCTTGAAATTTGGCACACACGTCAGAGTCGCGCGACACTAGGATTGGACAAAGGTTGGAATACGGGCGTGGCAGGGGGGCTCTGTAGCGCCCCCTGTAATGCAAAAACAAACATTGGTGCACAGATCGGGCAATTATGTACGCACATGTACGAGAGTTGGTACGCATATAGATCTCATCGACCCGAACAACTTTCGCGCTCTAAACTATGAGCTCCGCCCAACAGGAAGTCGGCCATTTTGGATTGTTTTATAAGTGCATGCGGTGAACTTTTAAATACTCCTCCTAGGGAATTCATGCGATTGACATCAAACGTTGTGAACATGATGCCAAGACATTGCACTTGCTAAATTGCGAAGGGATTTTTGATATCTCGAACGGTGCTGCCATGGCGAGGCGACAAAGTTATGGCGAATTCAGAGAAACAGGAAGTGTCTAATATCTAAAGCAAAAAATGTCTTATTGGGATGACACGCGGTGTGTATGTTCGGCCAAGGATTCCGATCGCATCGATGTGCTTATTGTGAATCTCGGACATAGCGCCACCAACAGGCGCCAGGAAGTGTGTCAGTCACAACAGTTGCATGTGGTGAACTTTTAAATACTCCTCCTAGGGAATTCATGCGATTGACACCAAAAGTGGTGAACATGATGCCAAGACATTGCACTTGCTAAATTGCGAAGGGATTTTTGATATCTCGAACGGTGCTGCCATGGCGAGGCGACAAAGTTATGGCGAATTCAGAGAAACAGAAAGTGTCTAATATCTAAAGCAAAAAATGTCTTATTGTGATGACACGCGGTGTGTATGTTCGGCCAAGGATTCCGATCGCATCGATGTGCTTATTGTGAGTCCCGGGTATAGCGCCACCAACAGGCCCCAGGAAGTGTGTCAGTCACAAAGGTGGATTTTTTCACAGTTGCATGCAATGAACTTTTAAATACTCCTCCTAGAGGATTCATGCGATTGACACCAAAAGTGGTGAACATGATGCCGAGACATTGCACTTGCTAAATTGCGAAGTGAGTTTCGATATCTCGAACGGTGCTGCCATGGCGAGGCGACAAAATTATGGCGAATTCAGAGAAACAGAAAGTGTCTAATATCTAAAGCAAAAAATGTCTTATTGTGATGACACGCGGTGTGTATGTTCGGCCAAGGATTCCGATCGCATCTATGTGCTTATTGTGAGTCCCAGGTATAGCGCCACCAACAGGCCCCAGGAAGTGTGTCAGTCACAAAGGTGGATTTTTTGTCAGCTTCATGCAGTAAACTTTTAAATACTCCTCCTAGGGGATTCATGCAATTGAGACCAGACTTGGCCAACATGGTGCAGAGATATTGCAGATGCGAAATTGCGAACGGATTTTTGATATCTCAAACACTGTTCTCATGGTAACGTGTCAAACTTTACTTTCTTTTTCAGGCATATTTAAGTCTTTTGGCGTGCTTAGATTAACTTGAAATTTGACACATACATCACATTTGTCGGCTGTTAAGTGTGGACAAAAAGGTCAGACAAAGGTGTGTCTCTTAAGTGGCTCACTAGCGCCCCCGTTTGTCTAAAATGTGGGGTTTCATTTACCTACAGTCCCCAAATGGGTCAGTAACAACATAAAATAGTCCACTGATATTTACCCACTTGATGCACTTGCCCACCGTGCATTGTTTTCTGGAAGGCACCGTATAGCGATGAACAAACGTGCGAAGGCCCGTCATCGCTGCTTGCAGCTATATTTTGTAGTTGTATTACCTAGCAGTAGTAATAGTGATAATAGGAATAGTCTAACTACTATTAGCAGGAGTAATAGTATTATCATTCATGGTATTATTAATAGCAAATGTAATAGTTATATTAGTAGAAATGGCTAGCAGTAGTATTGGTATTAGCAGTCATAATAGGATAGTGATGGTATTATTATTATTATTACTATTATTATTATTGAGTGGTAGTAGTAGTGAGTAGTGCCTCATTTGCTGCTTCTTGCGTTAATTATTGTTGCTTTAATTATAGCTTGTATGGCTTTTGGTTTTCACTAGTTGAATTCTCCAGTTCCCACCCAGCAGCCAGCTCTTCCAAATCATTCTGACATGCATCACAAGGAAGAATAAGAAACTAAAGCACAGCCTGCCATCTTCCACATGCATGAGCTAATAGATGGTCACGATTTAGTTAGTGTCGCTGTGAATATGTGAGAGTTCTCCATCCCTCCTTCTCAGCGAGCATATTCAGTTAGTCCTCGGGTCATGGAAGGCTGTGGCATCGCAGGGACAGAACAAGAGGGCAAACACATTTATGCTGTGCATGTAGGGCAAAACTCTTAACCAAATTTTTATAACTCCTAATTATTTAGCCTTTTGCTATGTGTATGTTTATTACTGCTGGTTTATTTCTGCCATAGGCATTTAAACCTTTCTCAGCAAAACAAAAGTCTCGGTAACCTCAAATATGTGTGAGAAAGTCAGAAATAATACTAACACAGCTTATTTTGCAGATGCCTGTGTTTTATTATCATGTATTCAGTTTAGTTTGATTAGGTAATGACAAACCAGACCACTCGTTAAAAAAAACATATAGTCAATGCATTCTTTCAGCTCTGTCAGCTAAAACTGGTATAATAGCATTAAACAACAGCAACCACCAAAACTGAGTAGAAGACTGAAATCCATACAACTTCTGTTAGATTGATGTTTTGGATTTAAAACCTGTACCTTTGTTTCATTTGCATGTTGGCCTTTTAACAATAGACTTAAATGATTATTGTATATTCTATATAATTCTGTCATTTTATATTACTGACTACTTTTGTACAAAGTAACAGATATGAATATAATTGATTTTGTCTATTGTTATAAGCTTTGCCTGTCTGGCACAGAAACAAGCTAGCTATGAATGAGCAAAATAAATATAAAAAATTGCCAGGTTTTCAACTGTTGCCAGAAATTGTTGCACACAATCCAGTTGATCTGCCTTTTTTTTGTTTTGCTCTTTGATTTTCTGCCAGTTAAGTAAATGCTGGAAAGACTCTTTCTCATGGGTGTTTTTTTTTTTTTTGAGCAATCACATACTGAAACTCTCACGAATCTCTTCTGGGTGTGTTAATATTAAACCACATGCCTATCAAATTCATATTTATGCTGAAAATTGAAATAAAACGTATTTGGAATACTAAAGCAGAAACAGAGGAGCAACAGTTCCTGTAAGAAATAAATGCACAGTATTTATCATGTCTCTTCTTTCTTTTCTTACAGATATCTCCATTTCAACAACATTGAAGCGTTAGAACCCGAGTCCTTCATTCACTTGCCCAAGCTGGAACGACTGTGAGTCCCTCCAGGATATCATCTCACTGATGTTTATCCTTTAGGATCCATTCATTGCACCATATTTAAACATTAATATGAGGCTTTGGACTGCAGATCAAAGCAGTCATGTAGATGCATGAGGGTGATCTCAGACACTGCGTAAACTCTATTCATGATAATAGTGATCGTATTGCTTGTTTTGCAATGTCAATGCCCTGAATGAACTGAATAGCACCGACATGACATTGGAGTATGTTGACATTTTTACGTTTACAGCATTTGGCAGACGCCTTTATCCAGAGCCATGTACAAAAGATTCTGTTCTCAAATTCCTGCAAAATCTGTGATGATCTTTTTTATATATATATATCTTCTATAGTTATCCATGTTTAAAAAATGTAATCAGCCCCATGGTGATGTGGAGACTTTTTAAAGCAGTGTCAGCTTTCAGTGTTGCATCTGTGGAATGTATGTATGTGGTGAAATGAAAATCTGTCTTACTTCGCCCAAAATTATACATGAACCAGACTTGCAGTGAAGATGACCACTGGAAAGCATTTATTCCCCCAACAAACCCCCTCCATTCCTCTATCCCCACCCCTCCATTCCTCTTGGATTTCATACCAGATGTTTGGAGTTTGGTAACTGCTCCGATTCCTTTATTTCACCTCTGTTTACGGGTGACGTGCTGGAATCCAGCCTTCTTTTTCCAGTCCCTCTGAGAACAGGATGGAGGAGCCACCTGGGCTAACACAAAGAGAGAAGGAAATACAGGGGACTCTTAAAGATCCCAGGTGCAGGAAGTGCTTATAAAGCTGCTGCTGCTTGCTGAAAAAAATATTGTTTTTTTTCCCCCAGACATATCAGAATGGAATATTTTTGTAGGTTAGTGTGTCCATGGGACATATGCCAGATGGAAAGAGGAAGTGTCTCTCAGCTCAGCCTGTGCTTAATGGAAGATGGCACTGTTTCTGAATTTACAGCAAGCACGCTCATCTGTTTTTAATGCTGCTAAATGATTGATGATGAATTCTGTTTGAAGGTCCAGAACATGTTTGGTAAAGAGCGAAGGAGTGATTACACAAACTCTGGGAATGTAGTCTTATTATTTCCTGTATAAAATAAGAGCGTCTCAGAGGACTGGCCTGTAAGGGAGCATATGGTCCTCACAACTCGGAGGACAGCGTTGTCCAGCTTCATGCAAAAGATTTGCAACTGATTCTCGTTAACATATTTTGTCTGCTTTCGAAATGTTTGCAGTGCTATAAATGTAAATTTCTGAAGTATTTATTATCACGTATACACTGTAAAATATCCTGTAAATACATCAAAAAGAATGTGTAAACTCAAGCATTCCAGTACTGATGCCATTTTATACGATGTATATCATCGAATTTGTGTCCTTCTGTGGAGAGATAGCTTATTCACTCAATTCGTGACACTATTTTGTGTTATTTTGTCTGCTTTTTATAGGTTTTTGCACAACAACAGAATAACACACCTTGCACTGGGGACTTTCTCCCATCTACAGTCCATGAAGAGACTGTGAGTGCTCAGAGCAAATGCAAAACAGCACACAAGAGGAAGGTCACATAATGCAGGGCAGTCTCAAATTCTGAGATAGTGTACAAACTGTAAAAGTCTGATGTAAAGAACAAGTCCAGCTGAGCAATCTGAGTAATTCTACTAAGAAACCTGACATTGAGAGATTAGAAGTTAAAAAACAGAATGAATGGATGTTATCAGTGTCAGGTTTTATGAGTAAGGCTGCTTCGTTGTTTTAAATCTTACATAGAAATAAGGGTCATCTTGCCTCTGACATTTTTTTAATGATTTGCATTGCGATATTTACATTTCCCATATATGTTTACATTTACAATACAGTTCAGCTTTTTTTAAAAGTGCAACATGTAAACAATGTTCATATCCCTTACTGTTAGATAGTAAAATCTAACTGACTGGAGTTAAAATCTGTGTGTCCCTGCTTAGGCGTCTGGACTCAAACACACTGAATTGTGACTGTGAGCTTCTATGGCTGGCAGACCTACTGAAGCAGTATGCAGAGTCTGGCAATGCCCAGGCTGCGGCCACGTGTGAATACCCCAGCCGCCTGCAAGGCCGATCCGTGGCCACCCTAACAGCAGAGGAGCTCAACTGTGGTAAGGCAGTTAGGAATACCTGTTCATTCATGCATCTATCCAGTCAGCCAATCATGTGATAGCAAAAGGCAAGCTTCATGAATGTTCACAGCAAATGTACAGTAAGAATGAAGAAAATAGGGCTCAGTCTGTGCTTGTTTGAGTATCTCACAAACATTTCATCTCCTGAGATTTTCACTTACAACCATATAGGGTTTATACAGAATGGTGCACAAAACAATAGGCATTTAATGAGCAGCAGTGCTTAGGATCGAAACCCCGTCTTGGTGAGAGAGGCTCTTTAGAACTGTGGTGAGCAGAAAAGCATTTCAGAATGTACAGTACAGCAAACCTTGAGGTGAATGTGTGATCATTTGATTGGTGGACCTGGGATTCAAATTCACAACTTTCTGATGAGTGATCCAACACCTTAACCACTAAGCTACCACATCCCACATCCCAATTAAGTGTAGCAACTGTTTTATGAGTCTAATATTCATTAATAACTTCACTTAGAGTAAAATGACAATTCCAATCCAGTGATGCGGGATGTCCAGCTGGTTCTAATTCAACCATGTTTGATGTGCAAAAATGGGAAAAATATCAACGTGATCTAATAATTTCCTGGTTGTTATTAAATTCTAAATTCTGAATAAATTACAGCTGTTAGGGATGTAGAAATAGCTCCACACTCATAAGAGTCATACTTAGAGCGATATTAGTGACATTGCTTGTATGAATGCAGGGAAAGAAGTATGTTTCCAGATGTAACACTGTTAATGTATTTAGCCTCCTACACATTGAATGTTCTGCCAGAGTGAGTTGTGGGTCAACTGTAACTCCCTGAGTCTCAGGCATCTGCTAAACAAATGAAGGTCAATCCTACAGGGAGGCAGTGCAATCAGCAGTAAAGGAAGGCAGGCGTCAGCCTTATTCGTATCACTCAGATGTGGGCAAACATAAGCTTTTTTGTTTCCCAAAGCAAGTTTCCTCTTGTTTCATTGAAAACGAGGTAGAAAGCGTTAGTGCTTTCTCTTACGTAATCCACGGATTTTCAAGTACACAGCAGCTGTCTATGTACTACAAAGAAGCCACAAACTCCTGTGGCTAATTTGCCACGAACGTGCCCAGGCTTGTTGGTGTAAACCATCTCATAATGCGTCCACAGGCTCTGCACTGGAATGTCTCCCTCTCGCAGGAATGATACCCAGTGAGCTGGAGCAGCTGTGAAAATACATCATGGCTCAGTATGGCATTGCCATTCTAGTGTATTTGGTGTGGAATAGTGGCAGTTTAAGTGTGGCTGGCAAACACAGCTATAATTACCATGTCAGAAAGCATAAATAGGGCAAGCAGTGGTGTGTAGTGCAGGGGACAGGCAGGATGCCAAATGGACATGAACACACAACTGACTGCTTTGTGTTGCAGCATTTAAGATGGCAGAATGGGTATGGCTTCTTGATTTATTGAGAACTGGTACATATGAGAAAAAAGCTATATGTCTGGATGCTGAATTTCTCTCTCTCTCTCTCTCTCTCTCTCTCTCTCTCTCTCTCTCTGTATATACATAGTCTGATAATGCTTTGGACAGTGCACTTGATCTTATTAATGTAAATTGTAATAAAGGACTACTACAAACACTTTTTTATTCATAGATATGCTAAATTGAACAGAAGTTATGACTTCAGCAGCTTATTCTTCCATTCACACAGTGTTGTAAAGACACCGGGTTTCTCATTATGTGTGCAGACATTATTGGTGTGGTGTTGTGGCCATCAGACATCCAAATGTCTGACATCATCTTGTACAAGCCAGCCTTCTTCTGTTCATTTCTGTCTGTAGTATAGTAATGGACATCAGTAACATTATTCTGTTCTGTATTTTTCCTTTCTTGCACCGATCCTCCCCCTGCCCCCATTTCTCTACACCACTTTTGTGTATAGAGGTTCCTCGGATCACATCAGAGCCACAGGATGTGGACGTGACCTCAGGGAACACTGTGTACTTCACATGCAGGGCGGAGGGCAATCCCAAACCCCAGATCATATGGCTGAGAAACAAGTGAGGGCAACTTTTAATCTAAGAAAAATCTTTTGCACAGTGCTAATAATTTTGGCTTTATGCCAGATCGAATTGTTATTAAACAATTGTTTGTTTTTACAGCAACGCCCTTAACATGCAAGATGACTCGCGCATGAATCTTCTGGAAGATGGCACCCTGATGATTCAGGACACAAGGGAAACTGACCAGGGCATATACCAATGCATGGCCAAAAATGTCGCTGGCGAGGTCAAAACAGGAGAGGTCACCTTACGCTACTTTGGCACACCATGTAAGCCTCACACATTCATATAACAGTCCCATATCACAGAAATTTGAAGCTTCAGACTCATCTTCTCACAGAAGACCATTCTTCTTATATTTATTTTCATCAGTAACCATGACGAGAGCTTTGTTTTTGTTCGCTCTGCTTTCATACTTGGTTGTTGGCTGTTTATGGGAATCAATCCGTGAGCCTTTTTCTCCTGTTTTCTGTCATCTTATGCCATTTTTTTAAGCACAAAACAGCCATCTGAACTATGTGTAAAGCTTTAAAGAAAGGATTTTCATATCTGTAGTGAGTACACTGATAATAATTCCCAGGCTGGAATAAATATATGCACCCTTGCATTTGATAGCTGGTATAATGCCTTTTTTTATTAATAATAACCTTCTGTATCTACTGACTAGCAAACTGAATTCAGTAAGTCATTTGTAATAATGGAGAAGTCCTAGTAAAGGATATTGGGTTCACAACGATTCACAAAACTGTAGAGCCCAGAAAACTGGATGAAGTTCAGTGACCAGATTTCTAAACATGAAAAACTTCGGCAGCTGTATCAGATCATTCGTTACACTTTATCTGCTCACAAGCTCATCAGACCAAAGAGTGCAGTGCTGGAAACATCATACAAGAAAGGTGTGAGATTTTACAGACTTGCTGAGTTCTCATTATATTTTCCCTCTTTGTTCTGATTAGTAATATGACGACGTGGCTCGTTTAACAAAAAGCCAACAGTTTAAAGACGAATTGTCAGAGGAGAATGCGTGAAATTCAAAACAGATGTGTCTCATCTGTACAGAGTCTGCAGCGCTAGTCAAAATTGGTAATGTGAAGCACCAGCGTGAGAGAAAAAAAAAACTCTGAATTGTCTTATTTATAGCCAGAAACTAAAAATTAAACACCAAAGCCATTCAAACATGTTAGATGTATAATTAATAATTTTTTTATTTTTTTTCAAATGGTCTTCCAAGCAGGTTTTGTGAGAGTTTAAGAGCATGAAACAAATGCATTCGATCCTATGAGTGGTAGAGTCATGACCTTTTTATGGTGGTTCATAATTCATGTGAATAGACCATTGTTCTTCCTACTCTTGGTTATCAGGTAATCATTCTTCCAGGACTGGGAAAACTGAATGGTGTATTTGTCTTCTGTTCCGATCCTATGTAGCTCGGCCTAGTTTCGTGATCCAGCCTCAGAACACAGAGGTGCTGGTGGGAGAGAGCGTGACTCTGGAGTGTAGTGCCACAGGGCAACCTCAACCCCGGGTGACATGGACAAGAGGGGACCGCAGCGCTCTACCCAGCAGTCCTCGCATCAGCATCACACCCTCAGGAGGGCTTTACATCCAGAACGTCAACCAGGCAGATGGAGGCCAGTACACCTGCTACGCCAGCAATAACATAGACACCATCGACGCCACTGCCTACATCATAGTGCAGGGTAAGCGAGAAGAAGAGAAACATTTTTTTTTTTTAAACGTACACAAACACTTGTTACAAAAAAAGAAAAGAAAAGAGCATATCAGGCTCTTGACTCAAGAAAGGTTTTAATATTTGTTAATATCAAGTAATTAGACTTTCTTTGTTAAAGTTTCTCTGAAGTCCCATGCATCAGTGGAAACATATATGACAACAAGATAAAAGAAAACAGCAAAGAGCAAAGGTTCATTTCTGTTTATTCTCTCACTTCTAAAACTAGCGCTGCCTCACTCTAACTATAAATCAGTCGCACCTTTCTGTATGTGTTTCTCCTGCAGCTGTTCCTCAGTTCACAGTGACACCACAGGACCAGACGGTGTTAGAAGGTCATACAGTTGATTTCCTCTGTGAAGCTACCGGCAGTCCTGAGCCTTTCATAACCTGGACACGCAGCGGTGAGATCATTTAATGGACTTATATGCTATATACATTAAACTATTTCGTGCACGCTATTTTTTTATCCTTAATCTTTACGATCGTTTGTTTTTTTCTCACACACATACACACATTATACCATTTTTTTACACTATAAGCTTAAGTCATGTCTAAGTGTAAACCCAACCGCTGAAATATATAATTATGAATATATATTAAGAATGGACAGGTGAGAAACTTTACAGAGGACCTGAAGTGCAAGGTGTGATTTCTTTTTGTTGCTGAGTCATTGTTTCGTTTCTGAAGAGAAAAAATGCCAACAGAAAAAAATCCTTTACCTGCTGTATGTTCTGACAAACTTAATGTTTCTATAAAGCTAATCTTGTTTCTATAAAGCTAATATTTTTATAAAGCTAATCTAAAAGTTAGTCTACTAAATATGAGTGGATGATTGTGTAAATGTGTCACTCAGCACCACTCCAGCACCAGACGGCCTTTATTTGGTCCCGAGAGATAAGAGAGAGAGATGTACGATTACCTTTCATTCATTTATTCATTCATTTCTATTCAGCAAGTGCCTTATCCTGGTCAGTGGAATTTATTCTGCTCAGCACTCAGAGGAACACTGACATGGGGAGAACCTCCACATGTGAACCTCCTCGGAGACAGTATCCAGAACTGGGCTTATAAGATATTTAGTAATGTTTCAGCATTGATCTGCCTGCATGCACAAGAACATCACAATTTACAAATCGTACTGCTGCAGCAATGCTGAACAAATACAATCACTGCAATGTGATATTATACTAACATAAATGGCAAGGACTAAACCAATCACTGCCTGTGATACAGTAGC
Source organism: Tachysurus vachellii (assembly GCF_030014155.1). Classification (NCBI taxonomy): domain Eukaryota; kingdom Metazoa; phylum Chordata; class Actinopteri; order Siluriformes; family Bagridae; genus Tachysurus; species Tachysurus vachellii. Next base: position 9,980,431 of record NC_083469.1, read on the forward strand.
ATATTTTTCATCATTAAACGATTGCTATAACAAATCGGACTATTACAAGCCTTTCTACATTCATATAATCATCGTCTGTCCATTACACGTGAGGAAGAGGATGACGAAGAGCAAAACAGGTTCCAACCAGAGTCAGGGGTATCTGTGCTTTATGACTATGTGTTTGGGTTTTCTGAGCAAGATGTTATTCAAAAAGACGCGGTGTGTTATAAAGTCCTTGAATTACTCACCATCCTTATCATCGTACTTGCCTGATAGTATATATCATATAAGCTTTAAATAAACAAGTTCATTAATTCAAAAATAAAGGACTGTCACAAGCTGACCTCAAATCCACATCCTTCAGTCTTCCTATCTGCTTTTCTGTCTTGATTAGTTTGTGAGTTAAAAGTGAAAACTAAGAGTCGTAATGGCATTCTGAATTTTCACCCTTTTTTGTCATATTGTTCATCATGCATACATCACCAGCTACTAAACTGAATCAGCAAAAAAATTTTTTTTATCATATACAGTATATAATGCCAGTTTGGAGCTCTTTAACGAGCGATTAAAAAGAGACCAGGTGATTTGTATATGCTACGTGCTACAGCACTCGACACTCATGCTACGTGAGTGTTCCTGGTCGACTGCTTCGAGCTGTTGTTGCCACTAGAAGTTTTCATTTCACAATAAAAGCATTTTTGATGGGGCTGAAATTTCATGTTCTAATTTGTGGCAAAGCTTCCTATTACAGTGGCAGGTTTAAAGTCACTGAGCTCCTCATTACACTCCATTTTACCGCCACTGTTTGTCTCAGGAGTCTACGCCACGGCTATGAGTTTCATATTATGAATTTTAGCAACTGGTGTAACTGAAACACCTGCTCTTGCAATTGTTCTGATACAACTGAATCTTGGTCACATCTGCTCTCAAGCTTGGTCAAGAACTTTTGTCCAATATTCTGCAGGTTTGCAACTTGCAGTGTAGCCTTTCTATTTCTATACTGTACATGAAGTCTTCTGCAGGCATGATGGAGGGCACACTTTGCACCTCTGGGGTTTGGGGTTTGATTCCTACCTCTGTCCTGTGTGGTTGCATGCTCTCTATGTGCTTTTGTTGTTTCGTAGGTGAGTGAGTGTGTGTACGATAGGTTGGCACCCAGGGTGTATTCCACCTTTTGCTCGAGCCCCTGTGAGATTATGTAAGATAAGTGCTAAAGGAAATGGAAATCGTGCAACACATAAAAATACAAAGGTTTAATGAAGGGAACATTTCAGACTGCAAGGCGAAAACCAAGTGACTGATCACTAAATATCTTGTAGGCTAAATATCATATCACATGTTCTCCCCATGTCTGTGTGGATTTCCTATGATTGCTGGACAGAATAGACTTCAGTAGATTTCCACTATCACGCTGACCAGGATAAAGCACTTGCCTAACAGATAAATGAATGAATAAATGAATGAATGTTAATCGTACATATCTCTCCCTCAAGGTCACGTACGAGTCTCTTGGGACTAAACAAAGGTCAAGTTCATTAACGCAAGCGCTTATCTGGTGCTCAAGCGGTGCTGCATGACATATTTAGTAGTTGAAATGCTTTATAGACAGAAAGTTAGTCAGAAAATAATAACTAACTGTGCAAACAATAACTAACTGATAATTAGAGAAGACGAAATTGGGACAAAAATTGGCAAAAGACAAAAAGATTTTGTCTTTAGAAATGTGAGACTCAAATACTCTGTATAAAAAGGGAAAATCTGAAAAGGGTTCAAAAGTATGAACAGTTAGCACCATCCTCTGTACATTTTAGTGGTATTTGTGTCTCCTGGTTCATTACGAGCTCTTGAATGTTTCGAGCAGCTTCATGCTTTGCATCAATAACTTACTGTTTGCTGATATATTACTTTAATTCATGACATATGTACGCAATTTTTCTAGCTAAAATAACACGGAAAATCACAACTTGATCCAGATTGAGCTGTTACATGATATGTAGACATTGAATCTGGATAAAAACACATTTCTCCTATAAATACAATCAACTTTATTTCATGTCTTGTTCATGCTCATCTTATTGACATTATAGACAGTGCCAGAAACTGACGCTGCGTGGTTATGGATTAAGTACATAATCACAATATATTATTTAGATTTCAGTTAAAATGTACATGTTTGAATTTGCTGACATTTTCATGACATTTTTAATTATAGCATTTATTCTGTGTTATTTTATAAATATTGGATATTACTTTTATAAAATATTGTGTTAAATAAATGCATTATAAAGCATTCCCACATAGATTTGTGTCAACTGACTTGAATTAAAGTAATGTCTGGCTTATATACTATCTGAAGAAAAGCATAAATATTTTTTGTCTTCTTTATGGTTGGGGTATTCTTTAATTAAATCCAAATATCTACTTGGTAAGTCGAAATAACGAGATGCTAAGTCACAAAAGGAGCTAAATTGGTCAAAATTATGACTAAGCAATTAAAAACATATATATTTCTTAAGTTTCTTAACTTTCTCTCCTGAAATCCCAGGCAGTCCTCTCCAGGTTGATGGACGCCATGTGATCCTGTCCACTGGCACGCTGCGTATCTCTCGAGTGGCCCCTCATGACCAGGGCCAGTATGAGTGCCAGGCTGTCAACCCTGTTGGCTCTGTTAGGGCAGCTGTGCAACTTAACATCCAACAAAGAGGTAAGATTTTCAGCAGCATCTTGATAAACTGAACACATCATTTATTCTGTGCTGTAAACGTGTCAGTTTGGGCAACTTATTACCGTAAAACTTCAAATAATAGCCCAGGTTTCTATTTACCCAAATCGCCGAACTGCACCGGCTTGTATTTGAAACAGGCGTCTATAAGAGACAGGCCTTTAATTTAGTGTTGAGATGTTCAAGCATGACAGTAGGAGGTTACCACATTATATTACGTTTTATTTATAGTTGTGCGTCTTCTGACTGAAAATTAGGAATTTGTCCAGCCAGCCAGCGCTTGCAGTAAAACTGTTGCATACACTTCTTTTGCCTTGGCCCTGATCATTTTACGTGAGACTCTGAGATGCTTTGCCCGCATGTTGTGGATCCACTCACACACGCTCACCTCCAGCTCTTCACTGGCCTTCTTCCTCCCTCCACCTCGCAGTCTGGCCCCGGACAGACGTTGCAGTTCAGCTTTATTTTTACGCCATTCTCGCACTCTCTTTGGATCAACCGAGAAATGTCTTGCCGCTGCTTCTCCCGAAATTTTTTCGGCAAATTTGACAACTGTCAGCTTAAATGTCAAATCATACTTTTTCTTTTTGTCTCCATGGTGGTATTGAGAGAATTAAGAAAAACTGAATACTAAAAGAAAGTTCGTTAACCTCTTTGTTATGTTGCCATAGTGATGAGTCGTTCATGAACGGTTGCGTCTGTCACGTGAAATCTAATCAAAACATAGAACAGACGATCTGACGGGTTTTAGAAGATCAAATACAACCCGATACTAAAAAACAGACCCGGCCTCTATTTGAGACCGGCCTTTATTTACCCAAACCTGTTGTCACACCAGGCGTTTAAAAGACAAAGGTGTCTATTTGGGACTCGGCTATTATTTGAAGTTTTACGGTATATCAGCTACTATCCCTACTTATAAGCCGTTATCAGTGAACATAAATTATGGGTCTGCAATATTGAAGGAATATCGGAGAAGCAAATATATAAGGCACTGAATAATAGATTTCCAATTACTAAAATATTATTGAATGAATGGATGAACTGAATATATGGGGTGATGGAGTTATAATTCGCTGTGTTACTCTAAACTTGCCAGTAGTGCAGTGCACATAGAACACATTCATAAGACCCACAAGTGGCACAAACCACTATCAGCAGAGGAGCAGAAACATTTCCATGACTAATTATTACATTATTATAAGGATTATTATTATACAACAAATATTCCTAAGATATATATTACAAAATATATAACTATACTAATATATACTATACTAACTATACTTAATAGCACCATACTGTAGGCGGTTGGAGTAGAGATTGTATGATTTGGTAACAAACAATATACAAATCTGGTGTTTGTAAGAATTGTCAAGTAAAACAAAAATTAAAAAAAAAAACATGATTTACACTTTGCTTAGTCAAGATTTGCAAAGATATTATATTATATCCATATTCATATACTGATATTAATTTCAGCTAATATTAGTTTCTTGAAGGAAATCAACAGGATTTTTCTGTTTTAGATTTTTGTGAGTGTAGCTGATAAGCCATTTAAGCGACTTTTTTTTAATGAATGAATTAAATTAAATAAATAAAACCGAAAACAAAATAAAAAACAGATGCAGATAGGAGGTTCAGATGTTTTTCTCCACGCCATCTGTTTGAGACTAGAGGTGTACATTTTGGACTAGGTTTTTGTAAAACATTAAAAAAATGTCTTGTGAACAGCAGGATTAGATTTTTATGACATTAGATAAAGTTCATGGGACAAAGGAAGATCATGTGCAGCATTTACATCATCCTTAGTTACTGCCTGGTCATGATGATCTAAATGAATGCTATGTTTATATTTTGGGATTTAGAGACCAAATATTTGGAAACACATGAAAATAATGCCTCTGCAACTAGGACACACACACGCACACACACACAAACACACACACACACACACACACACACACACACACACACACACACACACACACACAGCAGATTGTAACTAACTCCCTCCTAACAAGGTTCTAGTTTTAGTATTCTGAGTCTCTGATGTATTTGTAATAGCATGAGGATATGTTTCTGTTGGCTACAAAGCACTACATAGTCACTTTGGGCATCTGTTAAATTCTGCAAAAGTAAACATAGTTTATTATTTTTGCATGATCTAACCATTTAAAAAAAGCCAATCTAATTAGATTCAGGACAGACAGCCAACAATGCAGTGCGAAGTTGCTTCAAGCTGTCATTTGAAAACGTTCATCTGAATCATGATCAATGTTTTGACCATTTACCAAGCAAATAGTTGCCATGTAAAGGGGCAGCAAGGACAAAAGAAGCAGAATTCCATGTTCAACTGTGACCCACGTCAGTGCCAGTGTTATAGACATGCCATCAAGGTTTCATTTGAAGAAAAGGCACTAAGATATTTAGTACGCTCTACACGCTCCATTTTGCCGTATCTTCATTTTTAACACTTTCTAATCAGCCAGAGATTCAGGAGGGTTTAAAAGCTAAGACAGAGCAAGAAAGCCTGGGAGTCGACCCCTGGAGCTCATTCGTCGTTTACATACAAAGAAGGGTGGCAATTACTGCAACAATGCCCCCGTAAAATCTTCATGACAGACATGTAGCAGAGGCTCTGTGTGAATCTTAAACCAGCTCTTAAGTGAAATTACAGGCTTAGGGGACAACCCAGGAAAGCGTATGGCTTTGTAATTCCCACACAACAAGATGTTTTCTGTGTAGTAACGGTTGTTAATGCAAACATCAAAGTGCGGCTACGTAATGCCCACCTTCATAAACATGTGAGTCTGGTTTGAGTTTCTGCCTCTTCGGGGTTTCCACTATGCAAGTTGCATGTAGTAGAAAAAGTAGATAAGTAGGAATGAAACCCACAGGCCTTTACGCTCTGTTTCTGTTGTATTTGCTGTAGCGGAAAGAGGAAGACGTTTAGGGAGTGATGAACTGAGATTTCTCACATTTTTATTGAAAACTGAAATGTATAATTTGTTCTATAATAATAATCATTTCAACATGAATACCCATTATGCTAAAATTAGACCCACAGCCTTGTAATGAGCTTTGTCATGTCGTGTGCCTGTTTAAATCTGTGTTTGTTGCATATGATTCAGCTTGGATGCCTTACGAACTGTAATCATTAACACATGTTTTTAAATCATCAGTAACGCCTGTTTTCACAAATACTCCAAGGGACATGACTGTGGAGTCTGGTAATGATGTCCAGATTCCATGCAGCGCTCATGGAGAGCCCACGCCTGTCATCACCTGGAACAAGGTGGAGTCCTGATCCATTTCCTTTCCACACCTCTTTCCTTTCATCTTGTGCTCTTCCTCACAGTTTTCTCTGTGTGCAGGACGGTGTTCAGGTGACAGAGAGTGGGAAGTTTCACATCAACCCCGATGGTTATCTGGAGGTAAAAGATGTGGGTCTTGCCGATGGGGGACGTTACGAGTGCGTGGCTCGTAACTCCATTGGACAGTCTTTTGCTAGAATGGTGCTAACTGTACAAGGTATCAAAATGTTTATCTGATTTTTATAGACTGGATTTTTTCACTTTTCCTCTCAGTGAGATTTTATTAGCTTGTTTTTATTAGCTTATTTGTTAATCTCTGTTTTTTAATTCATATGCCAATAGGCAGTTCGATAATTGCTCAATATTATTATTTGCACTCCCACACTTTATGTACATAACTGATCATTCATATTCTATATTCATATTTTATATATTTTATTCATTCTATATTCATATTTTATACTCATTCTGTCTATATTGTATCTCATTGTCTGCATTGTTTTCTTGTATAGTATAATGTTATTTATGGTACCTTTGAGAGTCACAAACTGCTGGAACCAAATTCCTTGTGTGTGTCAACACACTTGGCCAATAAAACTGATTCTGATTCTGATAAGTTAATAAAGAATCTGTTAAAATCTTCATCCTGAAGACTTTCCCGTGGAAGATAATATACTGTAGCTACAGCTTTATCTTTGACTTTTACAAAGCTTTAACACTCGATCTCCTCACAGAAACCTCCACAAGTGCCCATATATTTGAAATGTGTTCATGTGGAGAAGCGATCATACAAGACTCTGTAAGTGAGTCGTTACGATAACATGTAAGAACAACTGTGTTAATGAAGAACCTGTGATTTGCCTTGTAGCCGACACTACAGTCAGGGATCCTATTACAGAAAACCAATCAGATTTGAGAATTCTAACCCTCTGTGGTACAACTATATATATATATATATATATATATATATATATATATATATATATATATATACATATACATGTATGTTTTACATCATGTAAATCATGTTTTACTATTTTACATCAGTAATGATATTTTCATCCAAAGATCAGCCATGAGACTGAATACATTATAATGCTATTATCTAAACCACTCATGGATGAGCTTCTGCCTTTGGGCAGGTGCTATTATAAATCTGGTTTGTGTTTTTTTTTTATAAGCTATAGCTCATATGGCATTCATACAGAACAAATATGAATATGGCATTCATACAGAACAATCATTCATACAGAACAAAAGCCTTTAATATTTCAAACACTAGAAGAACCACTTTCTGGTATTAAAGCTCCGAAAAGAAGCAGGGGAGTCAAGACAACAGTTTTCTTTCTGGCTCACCTCAACAGGGAGTAGTTTTCTCTTCAGATCTCCCCTAGTCTCAAAGCACAATTTGTGTAGCTCCTGATGTTTTTTACTTTTTCTTCTTCAGTACCACAGGTCAGCAGAGAGGGGGACCCGTTTGTCTCGACGTCTTTAGAGGAGGCCATCCGCAGCGTAGACAGTGCCATTGACTCCACCAGGAGGCAGCTCTTTGATGGGTGAGATCCACATCATTACTGATATCTCGTCACTTCAGCATCTGAAAACACTTCTTACTCTCATGAGTCATGCTAGTGTAATGCTTAAGGAATTTTCCTTGGCTTTTGCGTTCTGTTATGTTAGGAAAGCTGCAGTTTAAACTTTGTCAGCTGTTGGATTACGCATGCTGTGAGGCTAACGGCAATGCCAGCCTGTACAGGAACATGTGCAGTGTTTGTGTGCCTAAGGAAATGACTGCTGAAGGTTTGCGTAAGTCATTTGGTGCTGTTTTGCAGAAATAGCTGCCAAAGTAACTGCCAAAGATATCTAAACAGCATGAACACATAAGAAACGCAAGTTCCACAATATAAATCAAGATGTATCAAACAGCTGTATCAAGGGACCGACCCGAGCCAGAAAGGCCGATTCGATTTAATATAGTCGGCGTCGAGACTAGGGGTGTAAACCTCAGGCTTCCACACAATATGATATGATGAAGATTGAATGTTTTTTGATGATAACACTGAATCTTTTCCGAGCAAATACAACATAATTTTTAATCTTTTAAAATTTTTAACAGAATCTGAACCAACGTTTGTTCTTGCTAGCTTATTTTGTTACATCACAAGGTCAAGATATACAGTTTCTATACATTTTCCAGCTGTCTGAATCTTTACTAAAGCACCCACTGCTAGTTGTCAGGGAGCTACCTGACTCTTCTCCCATGCGTGCCCCGCCCGCACGGAGCGGCTCGCCGGCGTACTAATGACACACACCTGACTCTCGTTTCTACCTCATCACCAACCCTATAAGATCCCCTCTCTCACGCTAACCAGCGTCCGTTATTACCAAAGGTTCGGCGTGCTTCCAACACGCCGTTAGCATTCTCTTCCGGGCTTCGTGGGCCGCGCTCTCTAGCGCACCACCGGATATTTATCTCTGCTAACCAGTTGTTTGTGGAATTAAAACAGTTTGCCTTCACTTCGGCTTTCACCTCTGTGTTTGGCGTAACAGAATAACGGACCTAACAAAAAAAAAAAAAAAAAAAAAAAAAGAAAGAAAAGGGAAATTATTTTTTCCTACCGGAATATGGAGAACCTGCCCAGCACACTCCCCGATCCGGTTCGGGATCTGGTCGCCGCGCTTCGAGCCGCCTTTCCCCCCACCGCTGCTCGTCCGGAAACCCCCACTGTCACCGGCAGTCCCATGGCACTCCCGAGAACTTTTTCGGGAGAAGCGTCAGCGTGCCGCGGCTTCCTACTCCAGGTAAATCTCTACATGGAGATGCAGCCTCAGCGCTTCCCTTCCGAGCGCTCCAAGGTGGCGTTCCTCATTTCGCTCCTGTCCGGAAGAGCGCTAGCTTGGGCTCAGGCCTTGTGGGACTCTGACAGCCCCATGATGGAGGTATACGATCATTTCGTGGCACACCTTCGCGAGGTTTTCAGTGCCGCTTCCGGGGTCCTATCCACAGCGGACCAGCTGCTTAGCTTGCGCCAGGGGAAGGATGACATCACGGCGTACAGTTTGCGTTTCCGCACCTTGGCGGCATCTAGTGGCTGGAACGAGGCGGCGCTACTGGGAGTATATCGGCGGGGTCTCTCTCCCGAGATTAAACAGGCCATGGCGGTGTTTGATGACGCTACGGGCCTGGAGGACTTCATTGCGAGATCCTTAGGACTTTCCCAGCGACTGTCCGCATGCCTCCCCAGGTCGCCCACCTCGGGGGAACAGCCTGGACTGGCGGCCACAGCTGACGCCGAACCCATGCAGCTGGGTTCTCAGAGGCTTCCCCGGTGGGGGGGAAATAGCCGCCGGGCTTCGGGCAAAGACCGGTATGGTGGTAGCCCGGGCTACTCCAGCGTCTGTTGCCCCACGTGTCATGCTCCGGCAGCGGTGAGTACGGTAGAGTTTCCGTCGGACATTTCTACTCTGTCCACACTCCCGGTGACGCTTCTAACTCCCTCTCTCTCTCTCTCTGTGGATGCGCTGGTGGACTCAGGTTCGGCAGGGAACTTCATATCCCAAGCCTGCCTCAACAGCTTGCAGCTCCCCCGGGAGAGGGGTTCCCAGGACTTAGCCGTCCAGACCATCCAGGGACGCCCACTAGGTCGGGGCTGGGTGAAGTACTGTGCGCCCATAGTGACTCTATGCGTGGGGCTGTTCCATAGAGAGGAGATAAGGTTCATGGTGCTCGACGGGTCCACTGTCAGCGTGATCCTGGGTAGGCCCTGGCTGAAACAACACGCCCCTGCATGCTCCTGGGACCCCTGCGATATCCTGCAATGGAGTAGCCACTGCCGGGAACACTGCCTCTCTCCGCTTCCATCCAGGGTCCCCAAAGCCCTGGTAGGCGCCACCAGGGTGGAGGAAGCCACGACATCCCAGCAGGCAGAGATCCCCACGGAGTACCAGGCCTTCAAGGACGTGTTCAGTGCCCAGGCAGCTACTCGTCTCCCCCCTCACCGGCGCGGGGACTGCTGCATCGACCTGCTTCCCGGGGCTAAGCTGCCGAAGGGCCGAGTCTATCCCCTTTCTGCTCCAGAACTCATCCTCCCCGGCTGCGTCGAGCTTCTTCTTTGTGGGAAAGAAGGACGGGGGGGCTATGTCCCTGCATCGATTACCGACAGCTCAACGCCCAGATCTCCCCTCTCCCTTACCCTCTCCCGCTGGTCCCAGCAGCTCTGGAGGCCCTGCGAGAGGCACGGGTGTTTTCTAAACTGGATCTCCGGAGCGCGTATAACCTGGTTCGTATCAGGAAGGGGGACGAGTGGAAGACCGCCTTCATAACGCCCTCCGGACACTACGAATACCGGGTCATGCCGTACGGCCTATCTATCGCCCCAGCTGTGTTCCAGGGGTTCATGAACGAGGTGCTCCGACCCTTCTTACAAAGGTTCGTCATGGTTTACATCGATGACATTTTGATATATTCAAGGAACCTAGAGGAACACCATCACCACGTCCGTGAGGTCCTAGGGGCACTTCGTTCCCAACAGCTCTACCTCAACCTCTCCAAGTGCGAGTTTCACTGTAAGGAGGTACAGTTTCTGGGCTACGTCATCAGCGCACGGGGTATACAGATGAACGACAGGAAAGTTAAAGCAGTGAAGAGCTGGCCCGTTCCGGAGACTATTAAGGAACTCCAACGCTTCTTGGGCTTCGCTAACTTTTACCGTCGGTTCATTCAGGGGTACAGCCTGATCACCGCTCCCCTCACTTCTCTCCTCAGGGGTAAGGCGCGGACCCTGAGGTGGACCAAGGAGGCCCAGGGGGCGTTTGAGGAGCTCCGCCAGCGCTTTTGCTCCGCTCCCGTGTTGCGTCATCCAGACCCCCGGAAGCCCTTTGTAGTGGAGGTGGACGCCTCCTCGACGGGGGTGGGGGCTGCTCTCTCTCAGCAATCAGGCACCCCACCACAGCTCCACCCGTGCGCTTTCTTCTCCCACAAGCTCTCGGCCGCAGAGCAGAACTACGACATCGGCAACCGGGAGCTTCTGGCTATCAAGCTCGCCCTGGAGGAGTGGAGGCACTGGTTGGAGGGAGCAGAGCACCCATTCACTGTGATCACAGACCACAAAAATCTTCAGTACCTGCGGGAGGCCCGGAGACTCAATGCCAGGCAGGCTCGTTGGGCCCTCTTCTTCACTCGGTTCCAGTTTCAAGTCACCTACCGAGCTGGGGCGCTCAACGGAAAGGCCGACGCCCTGTCCCGGATATTCGGGCCTGAGGAACCCAGACATCCGGACCCCATTCTCCCTCCTTCGATCGTCGTGGGGCCTATTGTCTGGGACATGGACAGCGAGATCCGTGCGGCCTCCATCAGGGAGCCCGCCCCCAGAGGGTGCCCTGAGGGAAGGGTTTTTGTTCCCACATCCTGCCGCGGGGAGCTAATCCAGTCGGTCCATGAGGGACCGGGCACGGGTCACCCAGGAGAGAGGAGGACGGTCCAGCTCCTTCAGGCTCGCTACTGGTGGCCAAGGATGGCAGAAGAGGTTACCCGCTACGTCCAGGAGTGTTCCACCTGCGCCATGGCCAAGGTACCTCGCCACCTGCCCGTTGGCAAGTTGGTGCCGCTCCCCGTCCCTCAGCGCCCCTGGTCACACCTAGGCATCGACTTTGTCGGAAACACGTGTATCCTGGTAGCGGTGGATCGCTTCTCTAAGGCCTGCCGACTTGTGCCTCTAAAGGGGTTGCCCACGGCCCTCGAGACGGCCGAGGCCTTGTTTCATCACGTATTCAGGAACTTTGGTCTCCCGGAGGAGATAGTTTCGGACCGTGGGCCCCAATTCTCCTCTCGGGTTTGGCGTGCCTTCTTCCGGCTCCTGGGGGTGTCTGTAAATCTGACGTCGGGTTACCACCCTCAGTCCAACGGCCAGGCGGAACGCAAGATACAGGAGCTGAACAGGTACTTGAGGACTTACTGCAGCCAAGATCAGGGAGATTGGGCACGGTTCTTACCCTGGGCGGAGTATGCTCAGAACTCGCTTCGCCAGGACTCCACGGGCCTCACCCCTTTCCAATGCGTGCTGGGGTTCCAGCCGCCCTTGTTCCCCTGGTCGGATCAGCCCAGCGACGTGCCTTCGGTGGACGCCTGGTTCCGGGAGAGCAACCGGGTCTGGGAATCGGCGCACACCCAGTTGTGTCGGGCCCTCCGCACCACCTGCCAGCACGCCGACGCGAGACGTCTGGAGTCTCCAGGTTACCGCCCCGGGGATCGAGTGTGGCTCTCTACGAAGGACCTGAAGATGAAACTGCCGTGCCGCAAGCTCAGCCCCCGGTTCATTGGGCCGTTCAGGATCGCCAGGAGGATTAGTGACGTGTCCTACCGGCTGGAGCTGCCACCGGGGTACCGCATACACCCAACCTTTCACGTGTCCCTGCTGAAGCCGTGTGTCTCGCCCATTTCTCGCCCTCCAGGTGGCCCCGTGGAGCCGGAGGTCGTAGCTCAGCCGGGCGTCTATGCAGTGCGGGAGGTCCTTGACTCCAGCAGGCGTGGGGGTCGCCTCGAATACCTGGTGGACTGGGAAGGGTACGGCGCGGAGGATCAGTCTTGGGTAGCACGACAGGACGTGCTGGACCCGGGCCTGCTGGCAGATTTCCATACTGCCCACCCGCACCGCCCGGCGCCCAGGGCTAGGGGTCGTCCTCGTCGTAGGGTCAGGGCGTCCGGTGCCGCCCCTGGAGGGGGGGTGGTGTCAGGGAGATACCTGACTCTTCTCCCATGCGTGCCCCGCCCGCACGGAGCGGCTCGCCGGCGTACTAATGACACACACCTGACTCGTTTCTACCTCATCACCAACCCTATAAGATCCCCTCTCTCACGCTAACCAGCGTGCGTTATTACCAATGGTTCGGCGTGCTTCCAACACGCCGTTAGCATTCTCTTCCGGACTTCGTGGGCCGCGCTCTCTAGCGCACCACCGGATATTTATCTCTGCTAACCAGTTGTTTGTGGAATTAAAACAGTTTGACTTCACTTCGGCTTTCACCTCTGTGTTTGGCGTAACACTAGTTACTTCAGTTCAGTGACTTATAATTAAATTTGGATAAAATAAGGTTGATGGCATAAAAATTTGGAGTACATTTGGGCATCCTGATGTTTGGGTGAATTGAGAAATATTTAAAAATGACTTAGAAGATATAATCTTATTTGAATAAATGTAAAATCTGTGAAATTTGAAATTGTCAGATTAATAAAGTGCTTTTTACATGGTGTTACAGTTAACAGTGGTACTGTTTGTGAGTTTTGTATATAATCTAAACTCCAGACTGTTATTTTTGGATAGTAGCACAGTCTGGAGTGAGTTATTCTGCTTATACCACAACGATTTGCAACAGTTATGATGTGTAATTTATCAGTAAATTTAACAGTTTATGGTTTCATTTACAGTTGTAGAACTTTCATGAGACAAGTTTGTTCCTGTTCTCACCCATGTTATAGCTTTAAACAGCCCTTAAAATCCCCCCCAATCTGTCTATCTCTACCTCCTCTCTCTGTTTCCCCCCTCTATCTGTCTCTCACTGCTCTCTCTGTCTGTCTGTCTGTCTGATTCTCCCTTTCCCCTCTATCATTGTCTGTCTCTCCCCCTCTCTGCTCTCTCTCTGCTCTCTCTTTTATTTCTCTCTCTCTCTCTCTCTCTCTCTCTCTCTCTCTCTCTCTCTCTCTCTCTCTCTCTCCCTCTTTCTCTCTCTGCTCAGAGTACACACCCTGTCCTAAAGACTTTCCCACCACTTGTATTCAGTGCTGATTATTCCCATCAGATCTAATCTAATAATACACACGATGAGTGATGATTGTTGAAGTCATTTGAATTGTCCCAAGGTTTGGTAATGTCTACTTTCCTGGCTAAAGTCTCTGTCTGTATTTCAGCTCTAAGGAGTTGACTCGTACAGTCTTAACTGATTTGTGCATTCACTGTAGACCTTAAGGATTGTGAATGCTTATACAGACTTATATACACTTATTTATACAAGGGCTATAAGTGGAAGTAACAATCAGTGTAGTAATAATCTATCTATGGAGGGTGTTGTGGTTAAGGGTCGAAACACCCAGTGAAGGTTGGGGACCACCTGACGACCTCATCTCCAGGCCAAGGCATCATCCACTAGAAATGTTAGCATCGTAGATGTATTACATAACTGTGTATGTATGTGTGTATGTATGTATGTATGTATGTATGTATGTGATTTTTTATTTATATTTTTTATTTATATCTTTTTTATACAAAGAGGCACATCATATATTGAAATCAGTGTGCTAAATATGAATGCATTTCCTGTCCTCTCCAACACAAAGCCAGTTTTTTTGAACAGAGAATTTATTTATTTATTATTATTATATTTCTTTTGTAATGACAGTTCCAGGGTGCCTTTAGATCCATAAATTGATACTTATATTCTAAGCTTCCTCAAAATCTGGATTACTTTTTTATTTTCATATCTTTTTTTTATCCAACACAACCTACAATTGAAGTAAGAAGTAAGATACAAACAAATGGCCAGGCGATTGAGGGCTTTGCTTAAAGCCCAAGCAGTTGCTGTCTGGCACTCATGAACTAATAATCTTCCAATTATAAGCTCATAATCGTAGCCAGCGATCCGTTACAGTTCATGTCCATCATACTGCTTCCATTTATAATGACGTTTACATTCATTGTTAACGTATTCATGTCTGATTTTTTTATTTCACACAGCTCCCCTCGCACTCCAGGTGAGCTGCTGGCATTGTTCCGCTATCCCCGTGACCCTTACACAGTGGAACAGGCCAGAGCCGGAGAGATCTTTGAGCAGACACTATTCCTCATTCAGCGCCATGTCAATGAGGGCCTGATGGTGGACACCAATGGGACAGGTATCTCATAATGGGACAGTTCCATTCCTCCAGCAAAGTGAAAATTGACATATCAGACATTTTGAATCAGTATAAAAAAATGTATCTTTATATACTGGCGCAAGACTGATATAAAATTAGTCATGACACCCTTTCAGTATAAGATGTTATAACACAGAATTGAAGAACACCTTCAAATCTTAGATGATTATAAACAAACACTTGGGGCATCTCAGAGAGCAGAAATGAGTTTGATATCACTAGTTACTTTCACTATCACTAGTTACAAAATATAAACATTTTGTGAAAAAGACTAACTGCATATAATTTTTTTATAAATATGCTGCCCTTAGTAAACTAGGTAAAATCAGAAATACCTATGAACAACAACACCAAACAGGCCTTTTATGGCCTCTGGTTAACAGAATTAAAGGAAAAGCAGGTCAGGGAGACTTTCCGATATGAGACTCTGCTTTATATTTTTCTACGGTTCACACCTTCAAGGAAATTTTTCTCTTTTTTAAATGTTCCCTCTGATCTTCTCTTAGCTTTCCGTTACAATGACTTGGTGTCACCACACTTCTTGGACATGATCGCGAACCTGTCTGGCTGTACAGCTCACCGCCGCATCAACAACTGCTCTGAAATCTGCTTTCATCAGAAGTACCGCAGCCATGATGGCACATGCAATAACCTGCAGCACCCCATGTGGGGCGCCTCGCTCACGGCCTTCGAGCGCCTTTTAAAGTCTGTCTATGACAACGGCTTCAACTTACCACGTGGTGCCACAGAAAGACGCCTCAATGGCTTTGCCTTGCCTCTGCCTCGCCTCATATCCACCACCATGATAGGCACAGAGACTGTTACTCCTGACGAGCAGTACACACACATGCTCATGCAGTGGGGCCAGTTCCTGGATCATGACCTAGACTTCACCGTAGCAGCACTCAGTCAGTCACGTTTCTCTGATGGCCAGCTGTGTTCGTCTGTCTGCACCAATGACCCACCCTGCTTCCCTGTCATGTTTCCACCCAATGACCCACGGCAAAGGAGGAGTGGTGCTCGTTGCATGTTCTTTGTGCGTTCAAGCCCGGTATGTGGCAGTGGCATGACATCACTTCTCATGAACTCAGTGTACCCTCGCGAGCAGATCAACCAACTAACATCCTACATTGATGCTTCCAATGTGTACGGCAGCTCGGATCATGCAGCAGAGAGGATACGAGACCTGGCCGGGCATCGGGGCATGCTGCGGGAGGGCATTGTACAGCGCACGGGAAAGCCGCTTATGCCCTTTGCCAGTGGGCCACCCACCGAGTGTATGCGTGACGAGAACGAGAGCCCCATTCCTTGTTTCCTGGCTGGGGATAACCGTGCCAACGAGCAGTTGGCCCTCACATCCATGCATACCGTTTGGTTCCGTGAGCATAACCGTATCGCCAGAGAGCTGCTGCACCTCAACCCACATTGGGATGGTGACACTATTTACCACGAGGCACGCAAGATCATAGGTGCTCAGATGCAGCACATCACCTACAACCACTGGCTGCCAAAAATACTAGGTGAAGCAGGCATGAAGTTGATAGGCAACTACCGTGGCTACGACCCCAACGTCAATGCAGGAATCTTTAATGCTTTTGCCACAGCTGCATTCCGCTTTGGCCACACTCTCATCAATCCCATTTTATACAGGCTAGACGAAAACTTCCAGCCCATCCAACAGGGCCACATCCCACTTCACAAGGCTTTCTTCTCTCCCTTCCGCATCGTAAACGAGGGAGGCATCGACCCCGTGCTGCGTGGACTGTTTGGCGTGGCAGGAAAGATGCGAGTAACCACACAGCTGCTCAACACAGAGCTGACGGAGCGCCTCTTCTCCATGGCCCATGCTGTGGCCTTGGACCTTGCTTCCCTGAACATCCAAAGAGGACGTGACCATGGCATCCCTCCTTATAATGACTACAGAGTGTTTTGCAATCTTACCTCAGCACAGACTTTTGATGATCTGAGGAATGAAATTCGCAGCCCCACTGTTCGTGAGAAACTTCAGAGGTAAGTGCATGAAAATTACAGTTCTATAGATTTTTATTGTTTTATTAATCATTAGCACTGATTTGTTGGGTTGTATGTAAACCCAGGCTCTATGGCACTCCCCTGAACATCGATCTGTTCCCTGCTTTGATGGCTGAGGATCTTGTTCCTGGGAGCAGACTGGGGCCGACGCTCATGTGTCTACTGGCCACACAGTTTAAGCGGGTTAGAGATGGTGACAGGTAAACTTCATTTATAATTTGTTTGTAATTAACATTTAGCATGTTAGGAATATAAATAATACTATGAAAAAATATGCTATAGTCATAGTATTATTTATATTCCTAACACGCTAAATGTTAATATATATATATATATACAAACTCTCTGTTGAAGTTTTCTATATTCAAAGAGGATTTTAAAAGACTTTTCCTTATGTCATACACCGATTAATATTTCAAGTCACAAAAATATTATTTTATCTTCAGGTTCTGGTATGAGAACCCTGGCGTGTTTACCCCAGCTCAGTTGACTCAGCTGAAGCAGGCATCTCTCACCCGTGTGCTGTGTGACAACGGGGACAACATTACCCGCATTCAGTCTGACGTATTCACCGTGGCCGAGTTCCCTCGCGGGTATGGAAAGTGTGAGGATGTTCCCAAGATCGACCTGCGGATGTGGCAGGACTGCTGTGAAGGTATGTCCAAGGATGAGATAATTATAATCTTTAAAATCTCTGTCTACACCAGCGCTGTTTATCTACATGATTTCTAACATGAAACAACTTTAATTCTATGTGTCTAATCTTGTCTGTGATCGTCTGGACCTATTACAGCACTACATGCTGATTAGAATGGATCACATTCTTGTATAGTTAAAAATACCTCCGTCTGTTTTTAATTTCACTAAAAACATGTTCAAAATATCTTCTTTTTAAATCACACTTTTCACTTGAACTGTATTCTAGAATCCTTGTATATTAAATTGCTTATTAAACATGTTGGAATTTATCTATTGACAAGCATCATTTTTAAATGGGAACAGATACAGGTAGTGGTTTGGGACTTGGAGTGATTAAACCTAACAAGGAAATATCACAAGCATAAATAGTGACCCAAGAAAGAAAACTTATTAAACCTATTAAGTCATTCATGTGTTATAATCCGGTGAGGTATTTAATTCAGCTGAGTCATTATCTCAGGCTTAGGCAGTAAGCATTTACTTTCCTTTTAGTAAAGGCATACAAAAGTGTGCTCTTGTGGGTGCCTGAAAGTCAAGTTTAGTATTGGTATCTCTTCCGTTCTGGATTTCTTATGGAATTTAAAATGAATAGTTGCGGTTGAACATTTCTCTGCCCTTTTTATACCCATAAAACAAGGATTTTAGTTTTTACTATTGTTTAAGTGAAGAATTTTAACTATTGTGTTTAATGTTTATTTTATAGTCGGTTTGGTTATTTTTATGACTGCTGCCAACAGTCCTTCCTAAAGAGCTTTATTTATTTAGTTATTAATGTTCTGGTTTCACACTATTGTTGCTGCATGAACACAGTGTTGCTTACATTCTGTCATTTAAGTGCAACAATGATTAAATCCCCAGACTGCCGCACCAAAGGTCAGTTCAACGCCCTGTCCTATCACTTCAGAGGCCGCAGGTCAGTGGAGCACAGCTACCAAGAGGAGAATCCTTCAAGAAAGTTACAAGATGTTAACGGGTCAGTCTTATGCTTAAATTTCAGCTTTTACCCTGATTACATTGTAAAGCCATTACATTGTACTGAAATACAACCTTTACTGAATACATATATTAAATATAGTTCTGTATGAATTAATATTACAAAATTGTACCATATCTGTTTTGTTTTGCAGCCTTATTGATGACGGAATCGATGTAAATGCAACTCGCTCCTCAAAGTCAATCACTGAACCACCAGTAAATGACTTCCAGGAATTCGTTATGGACATGCAGAAAACTATCACTAGTTTACGGAAGCAGGTGAGACTGTCCACATAGGTGTCATGTTCTGAAAAACATGACTTTATTGTGATTTTTGTAAACCTTTAAACACCTTACTGTTGCAACAGAGGAGTAAAGACATTGGTGTGTTTTCAGCTAAACAGTTCAAAAGTTTCTAAAGTTGTTAGAAGCCAAAATCATCTTTGCAATGCTACTACTAGGGTTGGCTTTTTTCTATGAATTCCAATGCCACAGTATCCTGATGTTCTAGCCCTGGTTGGAGTCTCGTCGCACGGTGGTCACCCTGCCAGGGATTGATCTGCATAGTCATCCAGTGTCTCACCCGGAGACTGTCATGCCTTCTTTGAACCAGCAATCATTTGAAGACTTTGACAGGAAGAAATTAGTGTTAGGTCTGTAGAGATTGCGATGAACCATTAGTTCCTCAGGAGCTCTCGTTTGCACTATTATAAACTGTTGTAGAACCGAAAGGTGCGAAGCCGTATTGTTTTTGCTCGGATTTATTATTATTATAATTATTTATTTTTTATTTATTAAAATGTTTTTTTTCCCCCACACATTGGCCAATTGAGGTCCCTTAACATGCTCGAAAACTCTTGAAATTTGGCACACACGTCAGAGTAGGCTCAGGCAAAAGCTGGAATACAGGCATGGCAGGTGGGGCTCTGTAGCGCCCCCTGTAATGCAAAAACAAACATTGGTGCACAGATCGGGCAATTATATACGCACATGTACAAGAGTTGGTACGCATATAGATCTCATCGACCGGAACAACTTTCGCCCTCTAAAATATGAGCTCTGCCCAACAGGAAGTCGGCCATTTTGGATTGTTTTATAAGTGCATGCGGTGAACTTTTAAATACTCCTCCTAGGGAATTCATGCGATTGACATCAAACGTGGTGAACATGATGCCGAGACATTGCACTTGCTAAATTGCGAAGGGATTTTTGATATCTCGAACGGTGCTGCCATGGCGAGGCGACTAAGTTATGGCGGATTCAGAGAAACAGGAAGTGTCTTCTATCTAAGGCAAAAAATGTCTTATTGTGATCACACGCGGTGTGTATGTTCGGCCAAGGATTTCGATCGCATCAATGTGCCTATTGTGAATCTCGGACATAGCGCCACCAACAGGTGCCAGGAAGTGTGTCAGTCACAACAGTTGCATGTGGTGAACTTTTAAATACTCCTCCTAGGACATTCATGCGATTGACATCAAAAGTGGTCAGCATGATGCCGAGACGTTGTAGATGATAAATTGCGTAGGGATTTTTGATATCTCGAACGCTGTTCCCATGGCAACGTGTGAAACTTTACTTTACTATACGCGGTGTGTATGTTCGGCCAAGGATTTCGATCGCATCGATGTGCTTATTGTGAGTCCAGGATATAGCGCCACCAACAGGCCCCAGGAATCCCCAGGAATACTCCTCCTAGAGGATTCATGCAATTGAGACCAGACTTAGCCACCATGAGGCAGAGATATTGGAGATGCAAAATTACGAACGGATTTTTGATATCTCAAACACTGTTGCCATGGCATCGTGTCAAAATCTACTTTTATTTCAGGCATATTTAAGGCTTTTGGCTGGTTAGATTAACTTGAAATTTGACACATACATCACATTTGTCGGCTGTTAAGTGTGGACAAAAAGGTCAGACAAAGGTGTGTCTCTTAAGTGGCTAAAATGTGGGGTTTCATTTACCTACAGTCCCCAAATGGGTCAGTAACAACATAAAATAGTCCACTGATATTTACCCACTTGATGCACTTGCCAACCGTGCATTGTTTTCTGGGAGGCACCGTCTAGCGATAAAAAAACGTGCGAGGGCCCGCCATCGCTGCTTGCAGCTATATTTTTTATTCTTATTTTTTCTTATAATTATATATATTTATTTCTTTTTTTCTCACTTGTGTAAAGCTGCTTTGAGACAATGGGAATTGTTAAAAGCAATATACAAATAAATATAATTTGAATTTTGAATGTATTATATAATATTTTCATTTTAATAATTTTCCCTAAGATTAATAATTAATGGGTGATGAAACTTTAAATACAAACGCACAAGCGGGTTTCTAATGTGTTGGGATATTACTTAAGGGCTTTGGATTAATAGAGCTATTGTGCAAGGCTATGCACAGATTTGGAACTATTTCCACAATCAACATCTCATTTCTAAAGAGATCCAGCACCAAGCAGATGTCCTGGCATAAAACAAGCTTTGTACTGAACACAAAAAAAAAATTAACTGCATTATTTCAAAATAGCTCTGAAGCAAGGTGCCAACTTAATTCCTGGAAAACCAGTCAATTACCAGGTTTATTAGAGCGGGAAAATGACCAGACCTGGCTGGACTGTAGCTCCCCAGGACGGCAACCCCCCTGCACTAGAGAGCTGACAAGATGGGCTGGCAGTGTTTGAAGTGAAACAGGATCAGGATCAGATAGCCTGCACATTTGGAGAGTTTAAGCAGAGTTTCAGTGCTGTAGGCAAATCCACATTTCAAACACGTGGTTTTAATTAAGGCATCAGCAGAGTGAGAGAGGGAATGGATTGTATAACTCACGTCATAGCCTTGAACTTCAGAAACATGATTCTTATTTAAATCTTATTAACAAAGACATACATAGAAATGCTAGAGAGACTTTGCTGCTCTTTCACTGGATTTAAGGAAAATGATTTACAGATGGCTTTGCTGCAGTCGGTTGAAACACATCTAATGAAGGTCTCATATTTTGGTGTTTATTAAAGTTACCAGCGCTGAATAATGCAGAGACACTATAATGTGTAATTCTTCTTCCCTCTGGCATCTTGTGTCCCGCAGATAAAAAGACTTGAAGTCCGTCTGAGCAAGACAGACTGTACTGACCATGAAGGAGGACAGTGGGGAAACAGAGAGGCCTGGAAGAAAGACCCCTGCACCACATGCGAGTGTAGAGTACGTACACTGCCGCTATATACATTCTTTATTGTTCCTATATGTCTTTATCATAGCACCCATTTTGAATGACATTTGGAATACTGCCTACATTATGCCTGTTACTATAGCCAGCCACACTGTAACATCACACCAGCCAATTATAAAAAATATCTGTGAAAAATATCTTATATAATTAGCTGTGTGTGGTTTCTATTTACTAACAACTAGACAGTTACTAAGATATATATCACGTCTGTATAGAGCCGCTTACCTTGTTATAGTAGCAGGGTGTCACTATTTACATGCAATTTAAACCGCCATTGTATCCAATATGAAAAGTGTGATATGGAATATATTCTGCTTCATGTGGTGTTCTCAACTTCAGGAATATTTCATAAGGAATGAAGCTCCACAGGGCATGCTATATGTAAAGTGCACAGGTGGCTAAAGGATTATGAAAAATCGCACAGTGTGAGCCCGGCTTTAGACACTCCTTTCTCTCATTAAATCCTGGTATAATGCTGCCACTCTTTCACCCACATGCCAAGTGACATTCTTTTAAAATGGTGGCCAAGTGATTTTTAACCTTTTCACTTAATACTTTTCCCCAAAATAGCTTTGATTCCATATCACAAAACAAGCAGTGCTATTGTTCACCTTCACTGGACTGGCTAATATAACTCTCTCTCAATAAAACATGCAATGGACCTTGATGACTGTGAATTCTTTGTGATTTTCTTTACCCCTCCTCCCATCACTTTCTCTCTGTTCCTGCGCTCTGATTTCTGATTTCTTCTGTCTGCATTAGGATGGCCAGGTGACGTGTTTTGTGGAGAAGTGTCCACCGACGTCATGTCCAAAACCTGAGACACTGAAAGGTGTTTGCTGTCCGGTATGCCTCTAACAGTCCTCGAGAAAAAGCAGGCCAAAGATCATCATGTATAACCTCAGGAACACCAAAGCATTCAAAGAATAGACTCAACCGATGCGACCTTCCACATCTACATGACTCAGTGTTGTTGTTGTTTTGTTTTTTTCCCATATCTTCGGGCATGGAATTAGCTGCCATGTTGTCATTTTATCCACTTATAAAATAACTGGTGAATCAATGGATAAACAGAAGAATGCCTAGAGGATGCTTTCTTCCTCTCTTTCTCCATCAGGCCTGACCAACAGGACCAGAGGCCTTTAGAGACCACAAGATGTTTTGGCCTGACCCTTCCTGCCCCATCGTGTGCACTGAAGAGAAAGGATTACATTACAAATCGAGCTTGAATGAATAAGCCACATAGTCTCTAAAAAGTGTTCTCAGGTTAAAGATGACATATGGTGCTATTTCCCCAACATTAGTACATATATAATGTATAAAATCTTCTAGGTATATTGGTTTTTACCTTTTTTTTTTTTTAAAGATTTTACACAGTATGCAAATGTTATGCACACTCAGTATGTGGTTTCCAAGGGTGTTCCTGGTTTTATAATTACCCAAAAGACATTTTATAGGAAAAAAAAAATACTAGAGTTACTCCTGCTTTTACTAAAATTTTATGGTGCTTTCTTATCATTTAATGAGTATATAACTTTTACACATGCATCCACCTTTGTATCAAACTCTTGTATATGAAGATAATGTGAATATATTGCAAAATATATTTGTAATTGAAGAAAGTCTACTGATCACCACATGTTTACTTCCAGTAGCGACTGGTTTAACATCTGGTGCTTTTCATATTTGCTTGTTTTCCCCTGACACTAAACATTTCAACGGGGCAAAAGTGTAGCTGAGGTAAACAGGAGTTTGTGCTCGGTAGAGTTACATCAGGATCGTAAAAAAATGTTAGTATCAGTTAAATGCATCTGTCTACAGACAATTTGTTCACCAGTGCAGTATTTCCAGTCTGTTTCAGAAAGGTAGTTTACCATCAGCGTGTCCCTGCTCTGTTTGAACAGGTT
Source organism: Tachysurus vachellii (assembly GCF_030014155.1). Taxonomy (NCBI): domain Eukaryota; kingdom Metazoa; phylum Chordata; class Actinopteri; order Siluriformes; family Bagridae; genus Tachysurus; species Tachysurus vachellii. The sequence goes on from NC_083469.1 coordinate 10,004,199, forward strand.
CACGACAGTGTTGAAGAAGGACATTGTAGCACAGATTTCCTGCTCATGTCAGCATCATTTCCTCTACGTCTTGCATCGCTCTGTATGGTGACAGAAAGGTCTACTCTGTTTCGCCGTTGTTCTTCTTGTGCTTTTAAGCCCCTCTTTTGTTTGTTTTATTTATAGATGTAGTGGGTTATGTTAGAGTATGTTTGCTCCCCCCACCCCCCACTCACCCAACTCAAAAGCAAGCGTATATGAGGTAACCCGTGATTTAAAGGGGTCCTTGCTGATTTCCCTCTCTCTATGGCTTGCCTGTGGACAGTCTACAAATTTGGCTGAATGTTTGTCTCTGGGGTTAGTAGAAGGCATGTGAACAGCGATGATGTCATGCTTGAGAATGTGACATCTTCTGACCTTAGTTTTGCTTTAATTAAAGCCATACGGAATAGCTGAGCAATGTTTTTATGTGAAACAGAAGAATAATACTGTGGAAGCCATAAGAAATAGCCGACAATCCCAAACGTAGTAACAGGCACATTAACAATTTACAATCACAGGGTATGTCTTGGTCTCTGGTTGACCAGCAAGTGGTATATTTTGCAGGTTATAAGACTTGGAATGTAGTGTTGGGAAATCTTGTTTTTTAGTGAAAAGCCAAACCTTTAGTATTATTTTTGTTTATTATTGTGTATCTGCTTGCTTTCTTTATGTTGCCTCCCTGCAACTGGGAGAAAATGGCTTTCTGTTCATCTGTGCTCTCTGTTCCAGATTAATGTCAGTGCTCATTCCACACTTTTACCCCTGACTCTGACCTCTGCCCCAATCTGCCCATTTGCAATGCAATGCACTGTCCTGCACGACTGAACAAACTGAACCCAGGGGTCAGAATGATTTCCTGTTTCCAAATATTTTGTATCATATTTCTGCCAAAGATCATTTGCACTGTATTGTATGCCTCTCAACAATAATAAAATGAACACATTTGACATAAAAATGTTTCGTTAGACTCTCAACTTTCAAGACCATATGTAGACATATATCTTAATCAAGTATACAGGAAGTGTCATGAACGCGGGGCAGAATAGACCCAGATGCAGGATGGCAAAATAAACAGGGTTTAATAACAGAAAGACACGAAACATAACACGGACTAAAGACAGGACCAGACAACAGTGGATTCCGTGCTGCACAAGGCAACGCGGCACAGTTAAATAGACAAAGGAAATGACAATGGGAAACAGGTGTGTAGAAGCGGGAGGAGCAGACAAAGGCGGGGCAGACACGTGACGATGAACATAAACAAATGCACGTGGCCAGAGTCTGGGCTGAGTCCTAGCAGGAAGACTCACAAATAAAAGATCAAGCTATTTGAAACCAATCTCCCATAAATGTAATTACCGAGGAATTCAACACTTTTATTTTATGGGCAGTTCTTAGGGGTGTCACAAAATGTTTTTGCAAAATATCATGAATTCTCTAGTCAGATAAAATGTAAATCTGTCAGCTACAGATACCTACGTGGGAACAAAGTCCAAACCCAAATGCATGGATTGACAACAACTGGGGATTTTATTTAAAAATAACAGAACTACAGAAAGGTCACACAAAAACAAGAAACAAAGCCAGGAGACAAAATACGTGAGAACTCAGCATGAACATGCACAAGACGACAGGTATATATAGGAGAAATAATCAGAGAACATAAGGAATAGGTGTAAAACACACCTGAGCAAAGAACGCAAACAAAAACATGGCACAAGACACACGCAATGCCGGAACACCCTCTAATGTTCCAGCAGGAAATTGTCCGAGTATAACCCTGACATTAATATATAATTCGGTCCCCTTAGAGATAGAATTTGTTGTTTGTTTTACTATCACTTTCCTCCTTATTCAGTGTGGATACACTACAAAACCTTAAGGAAAGTAAAAGCCGCTGGAATTACTATTTACTCTACCAGTTCAGTGTTGAAAAGCTGCCTAAAAATACATAACATGTTTGATAAGATCTCATCAAAAAATTGAATATATCTACACAATCTTCATTCTGTAAACAATCTTTTGTTCACTAGCATCTTTTTTTTTCTTTGTCTTGCCAAAAGCCAAACATTGCAGCTTCTCATGTTACTGAGAAACCTGGAAGTCCTCTGAAATCCTGTGGTGGAAAACTAGTTCAAAATGATGACTATTTAAAGTGATAACAACAAACATCTCTCTAAAGTAAGTGTCATTATATCAATAATTATGCATTTTCCTTGTTATATGTTCTCGTTAGAAACAGTTGAGGTTCTCTTAGTGCTTTATTCTTTAAGGTCCCTTCAAAGCCCTTCACTAAAAGCTGATGTAAGCGGTTGTGTGCCAAATGTCTCAGATGTGGTGTCAAGAGAATGGGAGGGTCATTGGCAGGCTGCAGGTGTCCGATTGCCAGGAGAACCAGATGTAATGGAGTAAAGCAGCTCTACTGTATTCTGACTGGATAACAGATGAGTATTACAAATCTTTGCTGAAGGACATGAGACAACTTCTGATTATGTTTACTGTTGTCTTTTTATTGTCCTGCCTTTTTTTTGGGGGGGGGGGGGGGGGGGGGGGGTTCTGGTTAAGGTGCTGGGTTGTTAATCAGAGGACTGCAGTTCAACCCCCAGCATGGCCAAGCTGCCTTGAGCAAGGCCCTTAACCCTCTTTCTGCACTGTATCATGGCTGACCCTGCCCTCTGACCCCAACCTCTAAAGTTGGGATATGCAAATAAAGAATTTCACTGTATACTGTATGTGACAAAATAAAGGCTTCTTCTATGGTTTGCTATTTACACAATGAAGCATGCTGCTTTGTTCTCTGCACTTCCTCGTCTGGGATTCAGGGTTGTTACAACAATGTACAATAATCTCTTCACAAGCATCTGATGCAGCATTTCCCTTCTTCTGGTACCTAAACATTTATAAACTCATTCTTATCCGATCCCTGTAAACAAGGTATTCTTGTAATATTTGGGCATTTTAATCTGTAAAGAGTATGTAAGGAATGTAGGAAACTGTCCAGCCACATGTATTCAGCTCATTATAGTCCACTCTTGGTGTTTTGACTAAAATGTAAATAGACTTTTATTGAATACAGGATAATCTCCAACAGCCCTTTTAAACACAACATAAAAGCGTCATGTGATCAAAGACATGCACGAGTCAGATCAAAAAAGAAATGTTGACCCCGATCCAGCTGCAGGTTGTTTTCTCCTTTGTTTCATATGGACGCCCTCTTCAGTATTAGACCAAACATCATGTCCAACTTTATCCCGTATATCTACTCTGAACCTGTAGAATAAACAGGAGTGACCTTTTGAGCTTGGTGATGCTTACTTTCAGTAAGCCTTTTTTTTTTGTACTTTTTAATTGAAACTGTTTATGTACACTCACTGGTCACTTTAATAGGAACATTTGTATCTCTGCTCATACCTGTAATGTCCAAATACTCATATTTTTAAAAGCTTTGTATGTTGTGTCCCTGTGTACGCTGTTGCTATAGAAATAATATTAGAACAAGAGCATTTATATATAAACCAATGATTTGCTGTTTATAGTCTATATTATACACAGCGAATCATTGGTTTATATATAAATGCTCTTGTTCTAATGCGATTCTTTATTACGGCAGAGGGGTTCATAACTACATAGATCTTTTAGAATGTTCGTAGGATCCTCTAACACTGTGCTTCTGACACCAGGTTTGGATTTTTGTTCTCTTCTGGCATCAAGTGAACATAAACTCACAGTCAGACAGACAGGACAAAGGAAATCGGATATGAAAATTACCTTTCCAGGATTGAGCTGGATTGAAAAGGGCTAGTAGAGTGGTCAGGAAAAAACATTACAGACAGCAACATGGGACTAAAAGCACTCACATCAACAGGAAGTCTGCACTTCACATGAAGTATAACAGCCAGGTAGGAAGCCTGTGAGCCACACAAAATGAAATTCATCTTATCCATTTAAGAGCTACAGTCTGTGGTCACTTTATCGATGTCAGAAACATTTTGTTGACTTAAGTATAGACATGACTGATGTGTTTGCTGCCAGACAAAACTGGCAAGGTTTGAGCACCATCTATCCCACAGCTGCTCTGTAAGATGATTTTTTTTCTTTTCTTTTTCCAGTGAATCATAAACTGGATTCATTTTGCATGAATAGCTCTCCGTGTAGCTCACTGTCTGCCCTTTAAGAACACATTAAGACTTCTTCTGACTTCCAGTAAATATATATAGTGACAATTTACAGGGAATTATTTAATCAACAACTCCTTTTTTGTGGGCTGGCTCCTATTGTGTTCCCCAAAATCAGAAAATTGTCAGACGATAGGTGTGTAATTAAGTTCTGCTTTGGTGAGAGGGATTCATTGCTTAACTTCTTTACACCATGATGCTTAAATACTGTAAATTTTGCCTCTAGGTCAGACATCTGGGAAAACCTGTAGACTTTGAGTGGCAACTATTTAATTTAGTAACATTTAGATGATTGATTTTGATTTTTACATCCATCTGAAGTCCTAAAATTAAATACCATATGGTGTTTCCACAGTAACCATATCCATAGGTAACCATTTATCTATTTTATTGTCTTTTTGATATATTTTCGATTTATCCTGGCTAGAAATATTTTCAGAATTTTGGTACAAGGTCTCAAAGCAGCTTTACAGAACATAAACAAAACGTTATTATAAAGAATAATAATGATGAATAATAAAAGATTAATATAATACAAAATTCAAGATTAATATTAGATGTATTTGTGTTTGTGTTTGTATTTATCCCCAATGAGCAAGTCTGAGGTGACTCAGGCAGCAGTGGCAAGGAAAAACTCCCTTAGATGGTAAAGGAAGAAACCTTGAGAGGAAACAGACTCAAAGGGAAACCCATCCTCATATGGGGGAGACTGGAGGGTGTGATTATAAATATACAGTCAAACAGATGTTGTATTAATGCAAAAGACCACATGGAGTTGGCATCTCCTCTTTAGTATCGCAGAATCTGACTGGAGCTGGTAAATCTCTAGATGCCTCAGGATTCTCACAGAGTCTGCCTCATCTCAGTGGAGGTACAAAATCTTCATCGCAAGGAAGACAATTTCTGGATGCCTCGGGATGGATAGAAAGAGAGAAGCAGTGGAGAGGGATTAATGTAGCTGCTGTTCATAATATGGATTATGGCACTAGATGATAATGATAATTTGGTCTGATATAATCGTGCACAATATTATGGGATGTATTATGTGTACGCCTGACTAATGTGATGAGTTTTTAATCTACAGTACATTTAAACTGGGAAAGTGCGTCTGAGCCCCGAACATTATCAGGAAGACTATTCCAAAGTTTGAGAGCTAAATATGAAAACGCTCTACTGCCTTTAGTAGACTTAGATATTCTGGGAACTACCAGAAGACCTGATTTTTGTGATCTCAGAGAGCACAAAGGATTGTAATGTGTTAGAAGACTAGTTAGATACATGGGAGCTAAACCGTTAAGAGCCTTGTACACAAATTGCAGCAAATTGTAATCAATTCTAAACTTAAGGTAGCCAATGTAGAGATGATAAAATTGGGGTTATATGATCATATTTTCTTGTCCTGGTAAGAACTCTGGCAGCTCATTTTGGACCAACTGTAGCCTATTTCTTAAAGATGCTGGACAACCACCTAGTAATGCATTACAATAGTCCAGTCTAGAGGTCATAAATGTATGAACTAGCTTCTCAGCATCAGAAAGGCTAGGATGTTTCTTAACTTACCAATATTTCTAGGTGGAAGAAGGCTGTTTTTGTAATATGGGCGATATGATTTTCAAAAGACAAGTTGCTGTCTAATATAACACTCAGGTCTTTCACTGTCGAGCTACTAGTAACAGTACATACCTCTAAATAAAAGTTGAAGTGTAAGAGCTTCTGTGTACTGGTTTTTGGACTGATGAGTAGCATTTCTGTCTTATCAGAGTTTAACAACAGAAAATTACAGGTCATCCAATCTTTTATTTCTTTAACGCACTTAGTTAATTTGGACAGTTTAGCTATTTCATATGGTGACTGTGCAGTGACAGTCTGATCTGAACTACATACGTTATAGAGGAACCGACACTTACATGATAGCAACATTTTTCCCCAAATGTTCCCCAAATTACTGTCTTCCTCAAACATTTCCTGTTTGGAACCATTGATTAGTTTAGGTGTTATCATGGTATGAGTCTCAGGAGAATGTAGAAGCAAAAGCTTAAAGCACTAAAAGACTAAACAGAGAACAGATGTTAGGTAAATTTGGAGTGGCTTTTCCAGTTACCACATTAATTTGATTTCCCAGTATTAAAGTGTCACTAATTGGATTTATGGACACAGACCATACAGAAATAGTGATATACTTCATGCCTGGATGTTGCCAAACTTGATGTAGAAATGCCATCCATGCTTTCCACATCCCTACGATGAACACATCCTCTGACATCACCTGCAAAATCTGTGATTGCTTGTGTATGTCTATCGTCTATATGTCCACAAAGCCCTCAGACAGATAGGATCTTACACTAATAAGAGTGGTCAAGTGAGGGCAAGTGAGGAGTGCCAAGAAGTCATTATTGCTCTTGAAACATACATCACAGTGTGCTCATGTGTGGAATGCTGAACTGGCCTGCATTTCAGAGATGAGTGCCAGCCAGGTCAGGCCATGCCAGTAACAATCTGTTCGTTGCCAGATTGCTTTATAAGCAGACAGAATTGTACATGCAACAGATGCACTCAAACAAGCACGCTTAATATACTGTATATGGGATTATGTGGTCAACACTTTGGGATATAGATCAGAAAATTCTGAGTTCAAATCCCAGCAGTGCCATAATTACTGAACTGCACCAAACTGACACACACACACACACACACACACACACACACACTTCATATAAATCTATGTTTACAAAACCACCCATACAAACAGTGATAATATGCTGCTTATTCACAGACACTTAAATGCAAAAAGTTAATGCTGCTATTGAAAGTGAACACTGGTTTATAACCTTCTTACTGTTTATTAATCTTTATTTGCACAATAACATTAGCCTATTGTATTGTTTGCACTGTTTGTTCTGCACTGTTTGCACTAGGGTACAAACTTTACTTATTTAATTATTCTTTTTTTGGTGCTTAGCTTTATGTTGCTTTTTTGTATTCTGTAGCTTTGTGTTGTCTTATGTAGCACTCTGTAGTTTTATGGACCATGGTTCTGGAGAAGCGTTCATTTCACTATGTACTGTATCAACTATATATGATCGAATTGACCATAAAAGCTTCTTGACTTGACTTGACTTTCCTTGACTTTACTTGAGAACGATTCATTTTGTATTCGTTTTCCTATTTAGTTCCCAAACTTTTGAATAGCCTTCCTGACAGAGTTAGGGGCTCAGGCACACTTTCCCAGTTTACATTTAGATTAAAGATCTATCTCTTTAGTCAGGCATACCCATAATACTTCCCATAATCTTGTGCTATAGTACATGCACATTATCATGCTTGCTAATATTATGAACAACTGCTACGCTAATTCCTCTCCACTTTTTCTACCCATCCCGAGGCATCCAGAGATTGTGCCAGCTCCAGTTGTGTTCCATGTCATGAAGATTTCGGACCTTCATCGTCACCCAAATGAGGATGAGGTTCCCTTTTGAGTCTGATTCATTTCAAGGTTTCTTCATCTTCCATCTAAGGGAGTTTTTCCTTACTACAGTCACCTCAGTCACCTCAGGTTCGCTCATTGGTGATAAATACAAACATGTTTATATATAAGTCTAATATTAATCATAAACTTTTGTATTATATTAATATTTTTATAATATTTCTGTACTATGTTTCTTATGTTCTTTAAAGCTGCTTTGAGACAACGTCCATTGTTTAAAGCGCTATAGAAATAAAATTGAATTGAATTGATTTCCTAACTCTAACCAGTACAGATTGAATTCGCCCTTATTTTTTAAGTCTCTTTGCATAAAGCCTCAGGCAAATGCATAATGTTACTACACTACAGCCTAATTAGCTCATATTAGTCCTTGTAGCATTTCATTTCACATTTGTGATATATCACACTTCACTTGTATACCTCACACTATTTTGTAATCAGAAACCATTCCATAACACACTCTTGACAGGACTGATGGTTTATCAGAAGGAATTCAGTCAGAATTTCAATTCTACATTACAATGACTATTATTAATTTCTCTAAAGTGCTAGGAGGTAATACGCTCTTCCCTGGCTTGTTTTGGAAGTGGAAATAGCCAGAACAGAATTTCACAATGACAGTGCTGTCCAAATGTACATCATGTGTGTCTCGTTACACTGTTTAGATCTTACATGATCCCGTGTAAAGTATGTTAGGAGGCTGGAATAGTCTACGATTGTATATTTTTTGGTTGAACAAAAAACCTTGGCTCCATTTCTTTGCCTAAAAAAAAACAAGTGAGCAGGTTGGAATTTAGAAAGAAAAAAAAATGTTCCTGACATGTAAAGCGGTTTGTTCAGGGCTGAGGCTAGGCATGCTGCCAAACTGCACAATTAGACCAATGGCGTTTCTCTACATCTGCTGGGTTTGGAACCAGGTGATAAGGACCCTCAGCTCTATAACTTTATAACTGCTTCCTTTTTCCTGTCCACTTGGAACTTCTTCTCAAGTAAAGAAGACGTTCATTAGCAGTCACAGCAGGGTGAGGGTGAACCAAGGCGTGAAGAAAATCTTAAAAGCTCCTGGATCAGAATTAATCTGAATCCCTCAGTGGTGCATAGCAATGTTACATGCAGATCACATGCCAAGCAGTAGAGCAGATAATAAAAGGGGGAACCAAGTACTTCATCTTTTTCAGTGTTTGCAAATAGTGGCAAATAAGTGCTTGTAAATGAGTCCATAAGATATACAGTACAACTTGCATTTCAACATTTGCTTTGAAATGCATCAAATGTGTCACATATTATCACAAATGTGTAATATATTACATTTATTACCTTATCTTTAAAGTTTTGTTAAAACATGTTAAACATTAAGCTATGACTTCTCTTCCCTTTCTGCATACAGCATGTGGTCTTTAGGTGTCTGTACATTAAAATACAATAAAAAGTGTCTTCAAAATGAAAAGATGATCTCATAGAGCAAAGTTTTGGGAGTCCTTTCCTTTTCATTTTCCACACTAATCACTTGACTGCAAGCCTCCCCAGTTGTTATCAATGATTTTCCTAGCAGGTTTTTACTCACTCATACCTCACAGCCAAAAGCTGAACTGGGGACAAATACACATACACACATACATACATACATACACACTGTGAACTGTATATATCTTGAATTTTTATTATATTAATTCTTTATACTTCTCCTTATGTTTATCTTTTGTTTTATGTTTATGTTCTGTAAAGCTGCTTTGTGACAATGTCCATTGTAAAAAGCGCTATACAAATAAACTTGAATTGAATTGAATTGAATTGAACTAGTCAGTCACTGCTATACACTCACATTGAGCGTACTTTACTGGGACAAGTTAATCATGATCAGGCACCAAGTATTGCTTTCTATTGCCATCTAATGGTGAATTGTCATAGGGATTCACCATCTTGTGAAGAAAAAGGGCATTTACACTAATGCTTTTATCCAAAGCGAATAACGACTGAGCTAAACAGATTAGCGATATAGTCTTGCTCAAAAGTGGCAACTTATGGAAGCTTATGTTCATCCTAAGGCAAAATCATTAGTGTAAATTCATATGGTGTTATACTACATCAGTGTATTTACTGTAGCATGTCAGTGAATTGTTCTACTTGTTCAGTGATTCTTGACAGCAGTGTATAAAATTTAGGGAGGTGGATTTAATATCAGGCTCTTTTCAGCCTTGTTTTTATATTCATGATTAGACTTGCACAGATCTGGCAACCATGCCACTACACAGTAATTTATTTTGTAATAAAGTCCTTGAAAAACCTGACTTCTCACTATCTCCAGTTGGGCAAGAGATAATTATTAAAAATGTCAGAGAGGATCAATGTTTCACAGAACATTGGTGAAAGAATGATGCATCTGTATAATCAGGATATTAAAAAAAAACATCTATCTGTCTATCAAAAGCATGAGAAATGCAGCAAATAATCATTATTATGTTTTCAAGACGTATGTGCAAGATGTATGTATGTGTTTTGGTGTAACAATGCCCAATGTTTTTTTTTTTGTTAGTTTTTTGTTTCCGGATCTGTACCTTCTGAGGAAATGTCAGAGCCTCAGTTCCCACCATAAATGTTCAGTAACTGGAAAGTGCACTGTGTAAACCCTACATGGTATGTCGCGTGGTTATCTTACCACATGGTATCTGTCACATTATTTTCCATAAAAATGCCTATATACTGAGATGCAGCAGAGATATCAGCTATCTGCTGTTCCATCTTGCATGTGCCTTTGAACCTGACCTGGTTAATGTAGGTTCAACCTACTCAGCGTCTTTTATCATGCCGCCATCTTAAGTTCTCCTACACTGACATTTAAAATTGGAGTATAAGAACTTCAAACTTTAATGACTTTTATTACAGAAACCTCATTACGGGTGATTTCTCGTATATATGCATGTGTAAGGCAAAGCTCAACTGTATACCTCGGCTGTTTTTACCCTCAGTAAAAAGTTAAAAAGTCCTTATTCACGATTCCATGCTTTTTAGATACCTACCGATTCAACAGATATAAGCAGGTGTTCCAAGTACAATCGTATTGTTAGTGCACCCTCTGCCCCATATGGGGATTCTAACAGAAGCCTATACAGGCAGTTATTACCCTGTCTGTTATCATACTGTGGCAGCAAAGGAGCTGCAAACAGACCTAATTTTACAAATATTCCACAGCCACCAAGATCATGTTTTCTAGAAAATAACAAGCATCTAATAAATTTCCTTCAAATTTCTGAACATCTTCCAAAGCATACAGTGTGTCTATGATATACAGAACCATTTCTATTTTATGATATGTTGCAGAGATGCCAAATTATTAGTGTAGTTTTAAGTCTTTTTTAGTTTTGGGTTTTGAGATACAGTGGCTGGAGATTTACAGAAACCTGGTAGATCTTAATACTGATATTACATTTTGAGTGTGTGTCTTGCATGCTGTGACAATGGCAAAGGAAATGTATATCTAAATCCACTTAAAATTAGTTGAATACTGAATATTGTCTACTCTGAACAGCCTATTACATGGTTACTCCAAAGATTCACTATTAACCCAAACTATTAAAGCCTCTCAACTCAAATCTTGTATCATTATTAATGTTGACCTGCTCTATTAAAGTCTAGAGTTGCTCTATTACAGCTCTACAGTTTAATCCCGATCTCCAGGATCCCATCTCCCAAGAAACATATACCTAGCTACGTTAAATTTGTTTTTAATGTTAAGATTTGAATGAATGTGTGTGCAAAGTGTGTGAACACAGTGTCTGGATCATAAACTAATGTCCCAATCGGCATGTATTCCTACATTTATTTTGTGCACACCATGCTCTAGTATTAGTCCTTTTAATATAGTAAGTCCTGATACTTTGTATGTATATCAACGTTGACATTTTCTGGCTTGTTCAGTAAACCCTGTACTTGCATTCAACCCCTGTTCATGCTTGACATTTATATTTAAGGGTCCCTGCAAGATTATGCTGCTATTTAACCTTTATAATTCTTACAAGAATAAAATAATATAGTAAGATCATTTGAACCATTAATCCATTCAGAAACACGTTAACTTATCTCAGACAACAAAACCTCTTTTTTTGGACAAGGTTTTATTACAGACCAAGGCTGCATTTAAACACCTCGGCCTCTGTGACGACTCATGATGTTCACAAAGACTGCTTGTGCACATTGTTGTGTGACAAGGAAGTGTTGTTTTTTTTTTTTTGGTTCCCTTCATATGCAAAACATTTGCAGAAAGAACTGTACAGTAGTCTGATTATTCAGTTCATTTTTTCAGTTTTGCTCTTTCATAAGCTTATCTTGCACTGGTGCCCCATCAAATGAATTATAAACGAAATGAATTTATTAAAAAAGAAAAGAGATGTCCAAAGGTGTTTGACAAGGTCAGTGATATTGTATCATATTCTACAGTATATTACATTTTTGCTTTCTAATAAGCAAGTTGATCATGATTCACAGATTATTTACATATAAATATATATAATAAATAACTTAGTGTAGATAATCATTATTAAAAAAACAAGGAGCTGTAGGATAAAGATATACAGACCTACAGACCCTGGAGTGTCAAATACTATAATGTTGTGTACAAGTTTGTAATCAGTACAAATATATTTGTATAAGTGATGTTTACTGAAACGCTCAGTGTTAACTTAAATGTAAAGCATGAGGTAAATGCAAATGTTTGGAGAAACAGTCTTCTTTCGCTGCTTCCTGGCTTGTTTAAAGAATAAATAGTTTACAGAGTATATTAATGCAATGCAAATAAAATTCAGAATAATTCACCTGCATCAACTGTCACTGCAGTTTAGTTTTATTAGACAAAAACAGCTGTACAAATGATGTGCACTCCACACTAATTCCATTATAGTGAGAGTACTACAGTAGTTAAAACAGCCAAATAAAGCAAAAAATTATGCTTAGGCTAAAATGTTTTTTCTGTCTGTATCTCACTTTAACACCACAACATTAAGAAACCATACATGCATTTCATGTTTTCCAACTTCACCTGGATTGTCATAAATTTCATGCTGGATAAGAAGCCATCATAGATAGATTGGTGGTCTGGATTAATATGATTTAAACGTTGCTAGGTCTAATACCTTTAATCAAGTTACATGCCGTAGCAAAACAAACACAAGCAAAATACTTGTGATACTTCGGTTCTATGGTCAATATGAAACCTTTTGACGTTTTTTTTTTTTAATTTAGTTTGCTTCTGATTGAGAATCACTAGCTTAAGTTGCAGACAGCGTTGTAGATTTCAGAGCTCTGTATAAGAGGAAATGTCAAACTGGCACCATGAGAAGGGTTTTCCCAGGCTTCCACTTATACACGTCTAAAAGATGTATGGTTTCTGTTTGGTAGATCAGTTACACAACAATGGGACATAAAGAGTAAAAAACACATTTTAAGAAAAAAAAACAAACAAAAAAAACTTCTGGAACAAGTGTCCTACTAATATAAGAAATAATCATACTCAAAAGTGAAATAAACAATCATTATATCAAGAGAGAACAAATATCCAGACCTTTTGTGGCTTAGAGCTCAAAAAATAAAATCAACATGACTATATACATATATACATTAAATCACCTAAACTTACTCCTGGCAAATTCCAGGTGACCTCAAAGTTTCAGGTTGACAATAATAATCACATTATTGCATTTTACTGTACCTCACATTGTAAAGGAGGAGGGATTTGCTGCAGCGATGGACTTTTGTGCTGGAATGTACATTTCTGAAGTCTGCTGTGAGGATGGTCTGGAAGAGAAGTACTTTTTCCCTAAGCACCACAAATCCTCAAGAATCTTGCTGAAATGATTCCTGAAATTGACCCCAATGAATGCGTAAAGGATAGGATTGAGGCAGCAGTGGAGATACGCCAAACTTCTAGTCACAGACAAAGCCAAGTGGATTTTCTGTTCCGTGTCGCAGTCTCTCTGTTTGAACAGCCGAGTCGTGTGCATCAAGAGGATGACATTATAGGGCAAGTGGCAGACAATGAACACCAGAACTACAGCCAGAATCACACGCAATGCCTTGTGCCTTTGGTAATTTTGTGCCCTGAGTAGAGTGTAAATAACGTTGCAGTAGCAGAAGCCCATCACCAGCAGAGGGATGAAGAAGCCCACAGATACCTGCATGCTAGGTAGGAGGACTTTCATCAGATGTGCTGTATCAGTAGACTCAAAGGTCAAGCTACACTCAATTTCTATCGTTTTATTAGCATACTCCTCTCCTAGATTGGAGTATATGAACGTTGGCATGGATAACAGAAGAGCAAACAGCCATATTATTGTGCAGATAAAACGGCTGTATATCTGGGCTCTTGAGCGAATTCCAAACGAACGTCGTGCTTTAACGATGGCAACATAACGGTCTCCACTGATACAAGCCAACAGTAGCAAACTGCTGAAAAGGTTTATACTGTAGCTCCCTCGTAGTACCTTACAAGCCCAGGTACCCATGACCCAGTTATACTGCTCATTATATATGATCAGAGGCAAGGCAAGGACAAACAGGAGGTCTGCCACGGCCACGTTTACTAGATAGATATCTGTCATGGTCTTGGCTTTTTTATAAAATGCATATGTGACAAGGACTAGAATATTGCCCAGGAGACCAAGTGCACAAATGATGGAGTAAATTTGGTATGTCACCTCATGTTTATAGTTGCTTTTAATGTCACACAATTCACCATCGTCCATGTCGTCAATATAGCTATAATCCTCCAGCATTGTAGACAGCCTGTAAAGAAAGGAGACGCATTAACACAGTCACTGTATAACTGAATTTAATTTTGTATTAGATGTTTCTTTACAGTAGTCCTTCTCAAATAGTGGGGGCGATGCCAGGGGGGGTGTGTGTGACCCCAGGGAACATCCTTTTTTTTTTTGCAGATAACAAACCCTCAAGAGACACCATGGAAAAATATTTAACAGGGATGAAAATAAAGGAGGAGAGAGACGGAGATAATGAGACAAACGTAAGTCTCCTGAAAGCTAAGACGAGGAAATATGACAAAGCGAATGTAGCGCTTGGCTTCACTGTGACTACGGTGGGAGACAAGGAAAGAACACTATGTTTACTGTGTCTAAAAATGTTGGCAGCGAACAGCATGAAGCCAAATAAATTAAAGCGTCACTTAAAAGACATTACACCCCAATCACGCTGATAAGCCGCTTGAGTTTTTTCAGAGAAAACGTGCCGAATATTGCCAACAAGCGTCCCGCTTTGTGAATGTTACTTCAGTAAACCAGCGAGCACTGTTGGCATCATATAAGGTGGCGATTTTTTTTTTTAAATTTCAGGCAAATTGATGCACTTTAAATCTTTCTTTTCTGCAGACTAAAAAACAATGTTATTAAAATTATTCTTTGTTGTAAGTTGATCTACATTTCTTTCTTTTTTTCTTTTCTTTAATGTTAATAAGGATACAATGTTATGCAGAGGTGTACTTATAACAATTTTATAGACAAATGATACTATTTACAGTCGTGGCGGAGAGTTGGGGGGGGGGGGTGCGAAATGTTTACTTCTTCCTAGGGGAGGCATAACAGAAAATAATTGGGAAGCACTGACTTAGTGTGTAATAAAGCTTGTTTTTTTCTTCAAATATCAGTATTTGTGGCTCTGTGTCCCGGAAGTATTCTGGGTTCTATTTAGCTCTGTCTTTGTTTTATGTAGCACCAGGGTCCTGGAGAAGCATTGTCTTATTTCCCTATTTACTGCATCAGCTATATACTGTATGGTTGAAATGACAATAAAATCTTCTTGACTCTTGACTTGGTGAGGGCTCCCTCTGGAGAATTGCTTCCATTGTTCTCACACTGTGGCCGAATCCTGAAGGTTTTTTTTGTTTGTTTTATTGACTATAAACCCTACACTACACTGTACCCCATTAATCAATAAAAAAACCCACAAAGTATTCTATTTCCACACAATAAAATAGCTAAATTAATGAGCACTGTGAATTTAATAATGGTGGTTCTTCAGTATCTGTGTGTGTGTGTTTGTGTGTGTGCGTATGTGTGTGTGTCAATTAGGTTTGTAGTGAAAAGGGAATAATGTGTAATGTCTGATATACCTCAATTTTAGAACATATTATTGTTTAGTCTGAATAATATTTTCATATTTGTTTATACCCTGGGGGGCACAGTGGCTTAGTGGTTAGCACGTTTGCCTCACACCTCCAGGGTTGGGGGTTCGATTCCCGACTCCGCCTTGTGTGTGTGGAGTTTGCATGTTCTCCCCGTGCCTCGGGGGTTTCCTCCGGGTACTCCAGTTTCCTCCCCCGGTCCAAAGACATGCATGGTAGGTTGATTGTTGATTGATTTTCTCTGGAAAATTGCCTGTAGTGTGTGAGTGCGTGACTGAATGAGAGGGTGTGTGTGTGCCCTGCGATGGGTTGGCACTCCGTCCAGGGTGTATCCTGCCTTGATGCCTGATGACGCCTGAGATGTGACCCAAGGTAGTTTGGATAAGCGGTAGAAGATGAGTGAGTGAGTGAGTGTTTACACCCTTAATATTTTGACCAGAAGAATTTCAGAGATGATGTCCTATTTAAAATTCTGTCAAATAACAGTAAGAAATTTTTGGAATATTGTCAGAAAAAAAATAATCTAGCCAAGGGGGTTGCAAACCAGTGACTTCTGTGCCGGTCCCAAGGATAAATAGAGGGGGTAGAAAGGGCATCCAGCATAAAACTTTCCAAATCTAAACATCATAAGTGTGAATTACATAGCGGATCGATAGAGGCCCGAGTTAACAATGACCGCCACCGCCACCGTTGACCTACAGGGTGCTGGTGGAAATTGGACTACTGTTGGTCGAGGCAGGAGAGGATGGAGAAGGGTTCGTAGACAGAGAGAGAAGAGAAAAGACATGAGTATAGGTCTGAGAATAGGGACTCTTAAAGTTGGCACAATAACAGGGAATTGGTCAGTGGTTATGCTCCACAATTTGGCTGAGAGTTAGAAGAGAAGGAGAGATTCTGGAGGGAGTTAGATGAGGTGACAAGAAGTATTCCCAGATGGGAGAGAGTAGCGATTGGAGCAGATTTCAACGGGCATGTTGGTGAGGGAAACAGATATGATGAGGAGTTGATGGGTAGGTCTGATGTTAAGGAAAGGAACCTAGAATGCCCTATGGTATTGGAGTTTGCTAAGTGGAGGGAAATGGCTGTTGTTAACACTTTTTTCCAGAAGAGAGAGGAACACAGAGTTACATATAAGAGTGGAGGTAGGAGTACGCTGGTAGACTACGTTCTATGTAGATGAGGCAATCTGAGAGAGATTAGTGACTGCAAAGTGGTGGTAGGAGAGGGTGTAGCCAGACAGCATTGGATTGTGATGTGAAATATGTCTCTGGTGGTCAGGAAGAAGAGGAGAGGAAAGATAGGAAAAAGACCAAGTGGTGGTAGTTGAAAAAGGAAGAATGTCATGAGGAATTCAGACAGAAGCTGAGACAGGCGGTGAATGGTCAGGAAGAGCTTCCAGATGATAGCAGAAGTGATCAGTGAGACAGGAAGGAGGGGGCTAGGTGTGTCATATGGAAAGAGAAAAGTAGATAAGGAAACATGGTGGTGTAACAGGACAGTATTCACAGGAGGAGGCTAGATTACAAGGAATCGCAGTGCAGCGTGAAGAGGGACTTTCACAGGCCAAATAGAAAGCATACAAGGAGTTGTATGCCAGGTTAGGCACAAGGGAAGGCGAGGAGGACTTGTACAGTTTAGTGAGACAGTGAGATAGAGATAATAATGATGTGCAACACAAAAGGGTGATTAAAGATAGAGATGGAAAGGTGATAACAGGCGAGGAGAGTGTGCAACGAAGGAATGTTGGAATGAATGTTGGAAGGAATATTTTGAGAAGCTGATAAATGAAGAAAATGAGAGGGAAAGATGGGAGGAAGAATATTGTAGAGCAGGAAATAGCAAAGATTAGCAAGGATGAAGTGAGGCTCTGAGGAGAATCAATAGTGGAAAGGCTGTTGGTCCAAATGACATACCTCTGGAGGTGTAAAATTGTCTCGGAGAGACAGCAATTGCGTTTCTATCTAGATTGTTCAATAGGATTTTAGAGAGTAAGAAGATGCCTGAGGAATGGAAGAGTAGCGTTCTAGTGCCAAACTTTAAGAACAAGGGTGATGTGCAGAATTGTAGCAACTACAGAGGTACAGTATAAAATTGATGAGCCACACAATGAAGCTATGGGAAAGAGTAGTGGAAGCTAGGCTAAGAAAGGATGTGGATATTTGTAAGCAGCAGTATGGCTTCATGCCCAGAAAGAGCACGACTGATGTAATTCTTGCTCTGAGATTGTTAATGGAGAAGTACAAAGATGGTCAGAAGGAGCTGCACTGAGTCTTTGTGGATTTAGAGATATGACAGGGTGCCAAGAGAGGAGCTATGGAAATGTATGAGGATGTCATGAGTGGCAGAGAAGTACATCAGAGTAGTTCAGGATATGTATGAGAGGAGTATGACAGCAGTGAGATGTGCTGTAGGTCAGACAGAGGAGTTCAAGGTGGAGGTGGGGCTACATCAAGGATCGGCTTTGAGTCCCTTCTTGTTTGCTATGGTGATGGACAGGTTGACCGATGAAGTCAGACAGGAATCTCTGTGGACAACGATGTTTGCAGATGACATTGTGATCTGTAGTGGCAGTAGAGAACAGGTGGAGGAACACCTGGAAAGGTGGAGGTCTGCTTTGGAAAAAAGAGGAATGAAAGTCTTTAAGTATTTTATGTCAACCGTCCAGTGTGACGGCGAGTGTGGAAAAGAGATGAAGAGGCAGGCACAGACAGGTTGGAGTAGGTGGAGAAAAGTATCTGCATGGGTTAGAGACTGTATCATGGCTTACCCACTGCTCTGACCCCAACATCCAAAGTTATAAAGAAAGGATATCACTGTGCTGTAATGTAAATGTGAAAAAATAAAGACTTCCTTTCTATTCTGTTTTATCTGATATTCTGTCTGAGAGCTACAATCTAGCAATTACATAAGCACAAGATCACAAGCAGGAGTGTTATTGTATTACACCACAGGTGGATGGTAGATATTCAGTACAGGAACCTTTTTCTGACATAAGAGTTGAATTGTTGTTGTTTCATTATGTGCTGATGTCATTGCAGAACAGAGAACCGCAAATCTACCTACATGCATGAAAAGACGGCTGTGAATAAGCACCCATGTCTAAACCCATGCACTATTTTCTTATCAGATCAGTGAGACTTTAATCCTACAGGTTAATGCAGGATGAATCAGTATATAGCACACAGCACAGTAACTTGTAAAGAAAAGAGTGTTTTTCTAAACCAGTGAGATTTTTATAGGCACCTATAAATTTAGATTTTATAGGCTTTTTTATTGTTTTATATTAATATAAAAAATCTACACATGATTACTGACCTGTTAACCTGCATGTGATTGCTGTGTTATTCACTAAACTTTTCCTTTTCACTATTAACACATTTATTTCTGTCTAGCATGGACATAACTGATGAAGCTATTTATGGGACATTGGGCTATAGGTCTGAATAAATGCAGTTTCTTACTGTATTTAGAATGAACCTAGATGGCCAGAAATATGCAGATACCTGAACATAACTCTCATATGAGGGTCTTTACAAAACTGTTGCTACTAAGTTTAAAGCATGTAGTTGTCCATAATGTCTTTGAATAATGTAATAATAAAAGGCTCAAACCTGTCCCAGTATGACAATGCCCTTGTGCACAAAGCACACTCTGTGAAAACCTGCTTCGCAAAGACCGAGTGTCATGCACAGAGCTGCGCTACTAAACACTTTTGGGATGAATTGGAAATCTGACTGCACACCAGGCCTCCTCGTTCACCATCAGTGCATTACTTCACTAATGCTCTTGTTAGTGCCTTCTCACAGGCATGGAGATTATAATAACAGTAAAAGGGGAAATATTTAATTCAATAATCAATATTAATTCCCATGATTTTGGAAATAGGATGTGCTATACTCATGTGATCGCATACTTTTGGATATGTATTGGTCTGTTTTTGTTTTCACCACACTGATTAAACCTGATGACAATATTTAATATATAAAATACAAAGAAATGAATTGCTCAATTCCTCAATTGCTCAGTTGTATGAAGTGAGATAAAAATGTAAGCCGCTGTGGAAAAGGGTGTAGATGATACCTTTAGAATGTTTGCTTGAGAAAAAAAAATAACTAATTATTGACTTACACCTGTTGCAGTAATAATATTGCATCTTTGCTCATAACGTGCTGAGATGAGCTGTGTGTTTACTGGGAAACGCACACTTCAGATATTTACATGGGTTGCTAACATACTATATTCTTTATAATGGAACGACTTCATTTTTTTAGGATTAAACATTAAGAATGAGTAATCATGTTGACGGTCTAAGCTCTAAACCGATCAAAATCAGTGTGTGGAAAAGGGAAACTAATTTTATGCTACACGATGTATGCGCAGTCTACACATGTAGATGTGTATGTTTTTGTTTCTTTTTAAAATACATATGACAAATCTTTCTTTGTTTGATTTTTATTTATTTTATTTTTTATTCCCTTTTTTTAATCCCTTATTTTTTATTTTTATTTATTTGACAATTTTATGTTTTTATTTAGATGAATGTCATAAAGAGAAAGTAAACAGTCTTTTTTTTATTGGTGGAAGGAATAAAGAAGCTAGGACACTGCAGTAAATAAAGGCTATAAGCAGGATTTTTGTATCTAGAAAATGCACAGTATGATATATGAACTTCATAATATGTTTAGTAGATAGATAGATAGGTAGATAGATAGATAGATAGATAGATAGATAGATAGATAGATAGATAGACAGACAGACAGACAGATAAATAATTCACAATTTTAATACTGTTACATCCATCTACAGTAACTGATAAATTATGCTTCAGAGTCTCTGCATTTTAACTATAACATATCTATAAACACCAAAATGCAAATGAATCTTAGTTCTTTCATTAAATAAATAAACAGTAAACAAACAAACAAATAAATAAGTCACTTTACCCATCTGATAATGTGGTCTGTTCATCCATTTTCTTTTTCAGAAGAGTGCTGTCCTGGATCCAGTTGCGTGGCTGACACAACTGAAGTAAAAGGTTTTATGATGAAGTTCAACCCTCTCCTCTTTGGTGTTTGTCTAACACAATTCATCTGTTAAGGCTTGCCTTTTAAAAAAAAAAACTTGCTTCCTGTGTTAACAGAGTCCCTGCAGCCAACCACAGTGTGCTACCTTTCACGAAAGGCAGGTTTTGTGAAGGTAGCGTTGATGACTGAATCTTTGTACATAGACAACATAGTAAATTCTTACTAACATGACTTTTTTGACAACTGGGATGAAACTAAACTAAGAGAATAAAAAACAACCACTGAAGAGAAGTAGGAAGAAAATCCCAAATAAATAAATAAATAAATAGCCCTTTTTCCTTCTTTTTACAGTTTAGAGTTCCTGTCATTTGCAAGTTCCTCTCAAAAAAACAATGCAAAT
Organism: Tachysurus vachellii; assembly: GCF_030014155.1. Taxonomy (NCBI): domain Eukaryota; kingdom Metazoa; phylum Chordata; class Actinopteri; order Siluriformes; family Bagridae; genus Tachysurus; species Tachysurus vachellii. Next base: position 10,025,428 of record NC_083469.1, read on the forward strand.
GTTTGTTAATTCATTTATTTCTTTGCTTAGTCACTTACTTACTTACTTAATCCTTTTAAGTTCCTGCTGTCCAAATGAATGTTTCTGAGTTTTACCTCTAAATTGTTTCCAAACAAATTAAATGTATTGATAGTTATTGAATAATTCAGATCTAATCATAAATGTCATATTTTAGTGAAGAATTACTGAATAATAAGACAGGTGTTTAGGTGGTTAATTCTCTTCACAATATGTTGTGTTGACTAGATCAGTTCCCCATAATCTATATTTCAAACGTCCTATCTATCTATCTATCTATCTATCTATCTATCTATCTCTCTCTCTCTCTCTCTCTCTCTATATATATATATATATATATATATATATATATATATATATATATAATGTAAATTATATATTAAATATAAATCTATATAAATATATATTTAATAACATTAAATATATTACAATTATATTATTATTACAGGCAAGCAAACAAACAAACTCTAGTCCAATATATCCTTTAAATCTACCATGTTTCAATCAGGAAATATCCAATATGTAAATGTCAGTAGTTCAGTTTGAGACTTGGCTTTTCATCTAAGACATATGAATATAATCTATATAAATGAATAGATGTGTCATTATTGTTAATATTCTGTTATATACACATTAGCAGTGAACACATGAGTTCTAGATTTAATGACACTAATTGACTTAAGGCAAAAAATAATTAAAGGTAGGGTCTCCGATGTTTGAAAGCCAATGTTGATATTAGAAATCACCAAAACAAACCCGCCCCTAACCCAAATGGGTCCCACCCCTGTATTGATAGCTCCGCCCACACATACATACGTAACCCTGGCAACTAATGGAAAGAAATGTGTCTTTATCATAGCTGAAGGGAAGAACAATACGATTGCAAATAAACAAACAAGCAAAAATGACACACAAGCATAATCACGCAAAGGACGGCATATATTAGTTCTGTGTAACAAAGTAAAACCAACGTTACTCACCTATCGAGAAGGAAAAAAGCGCCTCGGCGTCTTAAGTAAAGTTGGTGCATATTCACAGATTCGAGTTTCCTGAGTCAATAACTCCTGAGCTAAACGCTGTTACTACACAAAACGGGGTTGTAGCTGCGTCTCTACATTACTACGATAGAAAAGAGGTGTTATTTGTGTAGTAACAGCGTTTAGCTCAGGAGTTATTGACTCAGGAAACTCCAATCTGTGAATATGCGGCCAACTTCCCGCTCCTTCAGTTCTCTCCAGCGTTGGAAAGCTGATCCTATATTAACACGAGTCCTACTTCTTGCCTTATCGTAAGCCTTTCTTCGCTTTCTTTCTTTGTTTTTGCTTTGTTTTGTCTGTCAATGCTAAAACCGCTTTCTGCTAATGTCACGCATGCGCACTGAACACTCTCTCTGCCGCATATTGACAAGCCCCGCCCCTTTCTACTCATTGGCTACACGTTTGTTTTGAATTTTGTTTTTGATTTTTTTATTATTCGGCCCGACTCAGTTTTCTGAAGCATTTCTCAAAAATCGGAGACCCTGCCTTTAATGCATACACACACACACACAACAGCATACAGGTATAGCTCAATCAACACTCCTTTTTATGTTACGTGACATGTTTTTGTAAATTGTTTAACACACAACTGATAAAAAGCAGTTTTCAGAATAAAATAATTCTGATTCTGGCTGTTGAACAGATAAATAGACGCTATATTCCAGTGACAGATGGCAGTGAAAGGTGAAATGCTGCCACCTGCTGTTGTGTGTGTGGGTGGCTACTTTAAATATTTCCCCTAAAGAATAAATATTTTTCACATGCACGTCTTAATAAAATTTGTATTAAGTAAAATGTAGCTTAATTATGTGTAGAAACCTCATTACACACCTCATTCACTAATGCACAGCAAAACAGACTTTTTTCTAATAGTATAAATTGTGAACTTCAGAATGACATTTATTACCTTTGCTTATTTCCAAAGCAGACTTTGTGTCTTTGTGCTTTTGTGACATGGTACAACCTTCAACTGGCACAGTGCTGACATTGCACGTGTCTTTTTATACCACAGAATGGATTACAGAGGTGCAACACAATAAATTCCCAGTCATGACTGTTGGTTTTACAACCTTGTATGCAATTCTTTTTAAATACACAGTTCTGTTTCTACATTCTGGCAAATACCAAATATTAAGGAAGCGTGTTATACTAAATTATTGTTATTGATTTTCTTTCACTTCCTGCGTGCAATAGAAGCCCTGGTTCACTTAGGTTTAGACCCTGAGGTTCAGGAGCTGTCCTTCTTATAATAGTGTTCCTTTCTTCCTTTCCTATTAAAGGAAGAGCAAAAATAATTAAAAAAAAAAAAAAAAAACGGGACTGGAAGAATGTATAAACTGATTTTAGAAAGCATTTAAGGGGTTGACAGATGCCATTAACATAAATATAACATGATTAAATATACTAGTGTACAATGGTTTTCTAAATGCAGCATAGTCTTTTTGAGATTATTTACACTTATTTACATCATTAAACAATAAGGAGAACATTTACAGAACAGTTACATTTAGCTTGACTACACAGTGGGGAAGTGTGTAGTATTGTGTGTGTGTGTGTGTGTGTGTTACGTTGATGTTCACATTTTTTCATTACAATCGTCTTTGTAAATCCCTTTTGCCATTTTGAGAGCCTTGTCTGAGTCACATGGGCATCATGTATGAGTCTGTTTTTTTGTTTATTCTGTGTCTGCTAGCTGGAGTCCACTAAGTTAATGCTGATTGGGTAATAGATGTAGGAGTAGTATTCCTGCTGTCCTATGTTAACCTCTGCAATGTCAAGTCCCACCTAGAAAGAGCAAAAGAGCATCATTTTTAATACTTGAAAAACTGTGAAATTAATAATTCATTCAGTTGTTTATTAGAAGAAGAAGAATTACTTTTTTGTCACATGTACATTAGAGCACAGTGAAATTACTTTCGTCACATATAGCAGCTTGTTAGGAAGCTGGGGTCAGAGTGCAGGTTCAGTTATGATACAGAATCCCTGGAGCACAGAGGTTTGAAGGCCTTGCTTCTGTTTTGGGCCCAACAGTGGCAGCATGACCTTCTGATCAACAACCTACAGCCTTAACCATTTGAGCCACCACTACCCACTGAATAAATCATCCAAAACTATTCAATAAAGACATATATTTAACTGTCAAAATAGAGACGCTTTCTGTAAGGAAATATTAATTTAACATTTATTGACAGGAACGCCTTCAGGCAAATCTTAAGAAGCTACATTATTTGACTCAATAAAAGGTAAAAAAAAAAAAAAAAAAGGAAAGGCTGGAGCAGGGATGACAGTTTATTCCCATAAAAACATAAACAGGAAATAATTTGCTGATTGGACAAATTTGAGTCATTTGTATCAGCCATCATGTGGAGAATACCTACTGAACTGTGTTAACTATTATAACTGGTGATCACGATTAGTGCTGGTAAAACACTCACTTCCTGTTTTCCAGTCACAGTCATGGGGTCCAGATGTGTGAATACAGAGTTGAGCTCCTCTCGTAGCCGTTTTACCTGCTTCTTCTGTGGCTGGAGCAGGAGAGTCTGGAAACTGACTGGCAGGCCATACCTGGCCCACAACATAACCGTCAGATAGAGCAATAATGGATTAAATAGATGAATACAAAATTATAAATAAGTATGTCAGAGTGTTGATCAAAAATGTTACCTGAGGACTGACTCAACAAACACTCTAAGGGCCTTAATGTGGATCCAGGCCACAAATACTTCCTTAAAATTCACTTTCAGCCAGCGCACAAATATTCCCTGGTGATAGAAACAATTCTGACATCACTTTTTTTAAACTTTGTAGACTACAGACATACACTCACTGGCCACTTTAATCGGATCAAAACCCTGCAAGCCCTGTACATTCATGCAATTATCCAAATAGCCAATCATGTGGCAGAAGTGCAGTGAATACAATCAGGCAGATACAGGTCTTAAGAGATTCATAATAGAGACAGATATTCATCTCTTAAGACAGCCTCAGTTTGAATGGAGAAAAATATGTTAGAAAAATGTGATCTCATGGACCATGGTTGGTTTTTCAGAAAATGTTTTACACACACTCTTTATAGTTTACACAGAATGGTGAAAAAAATATATATAAAAAACAGAGAGTTCTGCAGGCAAAAATGCCTTATTGATGTAAGAGGCTAGAGAAGAATGGCCAGAATGATTGAAGGGGCAGAAAGACTGTGGTAACTATTTATGAGTGTGGTGAAAAAGCATCCCAGACCATAAAATACAGATTATAGGCTGAGATTACACAAGTTTCTCTGAATTTGATGTTATTATATAAAAACTACTACAGTGAAAAAAACACATGGTATAAACATGGTGTGCAGAAAAGCATCTCAGGAAGCACAACATGCCCAGTAAAGAATGGGATTCTGAGAATAGAAACTCACTGAAACTAGGAAAGACAAAGACCTAGTGAAAATTTTCCAATCTTCTGGGGGCCGGTGTCAATTGTAGCCTCAGATTCGATTCCTGTTGTTCACAGGAATCCAATTTGGTCTCGTCCTACTGTAGCACTCCCACCTCAAAATTTGATATGAATGTTTTTCTTTTCACTGCGCTTCTGGTTATTTGAGTTAATGTAGATTTCCTGTCAACTCAACCAAGTCTGGTTATTTTTCTCTGACCTGGCATTTCTCGTGGAAAACTTTCACTGGATGTTTTTTTGCACAGATCTGTGTCGAGATCCCAGGAGATCACCAGTTTCTGAAATACATACACCAGCTCATCTGGCACCAAATTCTCCACCAAGGCCAGAGTCACTGAAATACTTTTTCCCTATTCTAAACTGAAGCTAATTAACATGACCTATGCCTGCATTGTATCCATTGTGCTGCTGCTACATGAATGGCCAGTGAGTGTATATCCTGTAGCTGTCTATAGACATTTTTAAGTGTTACTCACATACTGTTCTTTCTTATCACTGCTGAGGCGGCTCATCTCCTGTTGTTGCCTCTCTACATCTTCTAAGCTGAAGTCCCGCACTGCAAATCTACAAGGCACCACAAACTGGTTAATTTCATGTACACATTCACCTCAAATGTGTGTGTGTCTGTGTGTGTGTGTGTGTGTGTCTCAGGTGCATGTTCAGATCAGGTGCAGTCACTTACTTATGCTTTTTGGCATTGGCTTTGAATTCGCTGACGACATTCTTAAATAGCGTCACAGTGAAAATCCCAGCATCATCTTCCTCTAGCAATTTCCTATGAAGGACAAGTTAAGGTGTATTTATGTATATATTTCGTTGTCCCACAGTCTCCCGAGTCTCCCATAGTGAACGACGCCTGATCTTCTGAAGTCGACTGCTTAATGAGGATGAAGTAAAACAGGCTAATTAGAGCCACTGAGATGGATATCAGTTATGCAGACTGAGGTGAGGAGCTTGCTTTCCATCAGTAACTTTACACTAGGGAGAACGTAACCTGCTGACCCACGCCCTGAGCTGGACCGCAGTCATGACTGGCTGATTAGTTACTGTAGCTGAGCTAAGAATAAACATCAACAAATGACAGGAACTAACCTGCTGGAGCGAGGAACCACAAACTCTGACATGGATTCATAAGTGTTTTCCCACTGCCTAATGCACGTCCTGTAAAAATGTAGTACATGTGGTGCAATTAATTACACTACACCATTAACACAACAATAAACTGTATCAGATAAACTTTACATTTGCTTGAGTTATTACTCACAGTGGGCTAAACACTATTAAGCACTAACACACTAACCTGGGAACCACAACTAGTAAAGTGGTGAGATACTCAGAGTTCAGAACCAAATCCTCCTTTTTCACAATGCCAGTCAAAGATCTGGTGTGCAGACTTCCCCTGGAGGGTGACAACAATATTGTTTACAGTGTTTGTCATCTTAAGATGATATAAAATTGTATTATATCCATCTAACAAAAAAGTAATACTATATAGAATAATTAACTGCCTCAAATTGAATAAAACGCAGAAATTAGTTCAGTTCCGCTTTCTGGTTCTCTGTTACAGAAGCAATAATTATCATTTGTTTAAACATCCTATTTTTTTGCTTTTTGATATATAGGCATGACTTTTTGCTTGTAGGACATTAATAACTTTTAATATGTTTTCCAAACTGTGTAAAATGTAATATGTAACTTCAAACTAACTAAAGTGAAAGTGAGTTTCAAATAACAAACTAATATATATATAAGTCCAAATATAAAGCATTATAATATCCATCCATTCAACCATTTACTGTACCTCTTATCCTATACAGGTTTGTGGAGAACCTGGAGATTTTCCCAGGGGACTTAGGATTCAAGGTAGAGACACCAAGGATGGTGATAGGAACACCTAGAGCCTGGACGCCTTTCTGGACTTTTCAAGACTGCCAGAACAACCAGTACCATAGCCGGATATTTGTACATTGCACACTTGCACACATGCACATCCTGCACTTTAACATTAACATAAGTCCTGTTTCTGATTAGATTTTCTATTTTTCTGACTATATTTTATATTATAGTATATTATATTTTATTATATTTTTCTGATATACTTGATGTTGATGTTATTTTCTATGATATATACTTGATATATATTTATTTCTTCTTATTTTGTATTCACCTGTGCCTTATCTTTGTTCGTTTATTTTGTTCTTTTCTGTACTATTGGCTTTTATTTTTTTAGGACAGTCGTACAAAGTATTTCACTACATGTCGTACTGTGTATAATTGTGTATGTGACAAATACATTTTTTATTTGATGTGAAACACCCATTCACACACTAAAGAGAATTTAGAGATGTCAGTCAGTCTTCAGCACATCATTAGACTGGGGAACGAAAGCAGAAACCCAGATGAAGGGGAAGAACATGCAAACTTCATGCACACAGAGGCAGGACACAAACTTAAACCCCAGAGGTAGCAGGCAAACATGCTAACTGCTAAATCACAGAGTCCCCCAAGTTATAATATAAACATCATTATTCCAATTTATACTACAAACGTGTTGACTATTATTTCAATTACAGAATGACTCCTACAGTAGTTCTGGCTATAATTCAAAGGCCATATTTATAATAATGTGCTTTTTCTAGTATGTTATAGTTTCTTTAATAACATAACATAATATAATATCAGAATCCTATTCTTCATTCCGCATGTTGTGCTTTCTGAGCTGCTTTTCTGCTCACCATGTTTGTAAAGAGTGTTTATTTTACTGTAGCTGTAGTAGTTTTTATAATAACATCAAAAAGAATTTGTGTAATCGAAGACTATAATCTGGGTTGTACTGTGTGTTCTGTGATGTGTTCACCACAATTGTAAAGAGTTACCACAGTCTTTCTGTTAGTCTGAATCAGTCAGGCCATTTTTTTTCTGACCTCTCTCATCAGTAAGCCATTTATTACTGTAGATTGCTGTTTGCTGGATTTGTTTGTTTTTTCTTTATTTGGTGCATCAGTATGTGAAAAACCTTATCAGGACTTTCTGAATTCTCTGGAACATAAAATCTTGTATTTTTTCTATCTTACATTTAAGAAAAGAAAGAAAGAAAGAAAGAAAGAAAGAAAGAAAGAAAGAAAGAAAGAAAGAAAGAAAGGGTGGTGAGGAATCGAATGTTTATGGCTTTAATAGCTCTTATAAGTGATAACAGCAGTTAACTTGTTTCATGGATGCTTCATGACTTTAAATGTAAAAAAGCATGATGTCAGTTAATAGGCACGTTAATAAATATAACTGTTGGTAAATTACAGTTTAAGAGCAATAAACCATTCCAGGACATGATGTTATTAGAAAAAGAATCAACTTCAAGGTGTTAACAGTATCTCCAGGCTGCATCACATGACCCCCAAGGTTCATTCTTTTCTATAAAAGCACACCCTTATCATGTTTTATACCCTACTTCAGAGAACTTACTCGTTTTTATCCTGAAGCGATCGCAGACTGAGTTTTACATCACTGTATGCAGCATTACGAGACTTCATCTCCGTCTCGACCTGGGCCACTTGCTGACACGAACGCATGCAGCCACCAACACAGATACGCACACATGAATATTAAAATACTAAAGAGCTGCTCTCTTAACATTATACCTGTCAGGTCTGTGTGGGATGTATACCTTGAAGATAAGATCAGTGAGAGGTTTAAGCGCCAGGGCAGTGGGATACTTGGCTCTGTCCCACTGAAACTTTGTCATATATGAGGTCAGATCCACTGAAACACATAATATCTGCACTAAAGACTTTGTGTTTAAAACACACCATACTTGTTAGTAGTTAATCCTGCAGCAGATTATTTGAAATATACAACAAATCTATATAGAAGCTCCAAACATACCCCGCAAGGCTTGGAAATACATTTTCACTGGTGACTGTGGAAGTTTGAGATATGCCTTTTGGTCTGGGGAGAAAGGTAGAAATATGAACATGTTAAAAAAGTAATAATAACAATAACACAAGCATGTATAACAAAATAATATAATATGATTACATGTGAATTCTTATAGACATCTATTCTTATACAGTACGCAGGTGACACAATAACTATATTATGATATATACAGGTAACGGGATCCGTGTGCCAGCCAAGCTGAGAAGAGTGGAAACTGCCACCTGCTGTGTCTGCTCTTAGCTAATGATCTCGTTCTGTTCAATATGGGGGAGTTCATTAGCTTAACACTAAGAGCTGAAAGTGACTGTGTCAAGCTCCAATATACCTCCATTAGACAGAACGTTCTCCATGAACTTGTCACCGCAGTGCTCCATGTGCTCAGCCATACACTGCGATGTTTTTCGCATTACACTGTAAATGAGAGACAAAGCATCTGAATATGTTCATGTTTGTATTTTAATCAAGCATTTAAAGACACTAGTTCATACATAATCGGTGCATGACACATTTTATTTCCCCTTAAGAAGTTTGACATAGTTTAAAAAACAACCTATTCAACACAGTTTCCTGATGCGTTTAGAGCCAAAAGCTTTGTTTTCAGAAACTGCAGGTTGATGTTCTGATTTTACGAAAATACGACCAAAATGATTATGACTGTTGAGGACATGATTTAGACTGAGGTGAAGAGGACTTTCGTTGTGAAATGGAGAAAAGAAGAAAAAACCCAGAGCTCAGTTTCCACAACACAAGGAGGCATGGAACATTGTGAAGTAGCACCTGAAACAAGAGCCTGCTGGATTGAGTGTCTCGGCTAACGATAATTGCTATACAGTTGCTTGTGAATTTTCCCACTGACAGCTCAAATAGGCCAGATGGATGTGTCTGAGGAATGAAACAACCTATGGACTAACCTCTGGCTTACCCACAACACACCGTGGATTTTAAGATAAATAAGGTTTTAAGATAAATAAAGTAGGATGAACCTAAGACTGAATTGAATAAATTAAAAAAATTGAGGCTAGCTTTTGGAAAATACATTCAAGCAGTCACTTTTAAAACCATTGAAACTGGAGTTATAGGATTTGCTTACTCTTCTGTGTAGGAGTCAAGTCTGGAGAGATCGTCGGACACGCTGAGCAACACATCCAGTGTGCCTACCTGGTAAAAACCAGTGATCACAGTATGTTTAGACGTGTACTCTATGTATGAGCATCTTTAACAGTGACCTCGCTATAAACACTGAGGCTAAGAATGACCATAGTCAATATTCATCTAAGTGTAACAAGATAGATTCAGTTTCAAAAATTCAGAGAAAGAAAGCGAGCATAGAGTAAATTGTTTAAAATTGTCATACAGGTCTTAAAACAAACATCTGTGCAAATCAATACAATATAATTGCAAGCCTTTTCTTGACAGATGCGTGAGTGAGAGCTCAACACTCTTGACCTCCATAATACATTATGCAGATTTGACCCAGATCTGTCATGCTTCAAGTCTTCTGCATAGACTTACACAAGTACTCGTATAATTATATTTAAATTATTGTCTTTGATAAATCTGTACCATGCTTCTATCCACCCTAAAACTCCCTCCATCTCTCTCTGTCTCTCTCTCTCTCTCTCTCTCTCTCTCTCTCTCTGTCTGTCTCTTTCTCTATCTATCACTCTATCTATCTCTCTCTTTATTTATCAATAGGCATATTTCAATCCTACCTTCAGCTCTGGGATGTGAAATCTGAAGTAGCTTCCCAGGCTGGCTTTGACTGTGGCCCTTTTAAGCTTTTCCAAAGACTGTGAACTGACTTTGTCCAGTGGAACTGAAATCAGCCAAAACTCTGCCATTCCTTCCTCACCCACTTTCCAAACGTGGGCCTTCTTCACACTTCAAATGCTGTGATAAGAGACGTTCATTACAACCATTGAAAGTAATTTACGATGTACGCCTTACTAAGAAACTTGTCAGCTTTACAAAGGCATCGTAAGATTATATGTCACCTCTGATTTCAACTGACTTCACTGTCTGGAAGGCTTGTGTTTCCAGTACTGGAAAAAATAATATCCTAACAAATGTAATTAACTCTCAGTCAGCTAATAACATGATTTTGTATTGTACTTAACAGCACATATAGCACATTTCTCATCATATATGAGCATATTAAGCATTGATTCTAGCATAATTTCAGCCTAAAATTGACTTTTAAACTTTTATTTGTTTAATATATGTTGTTTTATTTTACATAGATACACAAGGATGTTTATACCTTAAATAATCCCAGTATGTAAAAAGTTAAACCTATTAGTAATTAGTAATGCTTTCACAAATGTATGGCCAATCAATATCATACTTATAGTTTTCTTCAACACTATAACTAGGAGACACACTTCATCACAACCAAGTGAAAAAATATGTATGTCATGGTAGAGATTGCTGTAATGATCTGAAGCAACAGCAATGGACAGTAGCCTATAGTTTATAATACACCATTCAGTTAATAAGTTCAGCAGGTAGTTTAAATAAAAAATTCATGATTCATTTAAGGCTGAAAATTTCCATGACATCTTCAATGACATTTTTAAATAATAATTCCATAGTTAATAAGAATTTCCATTTGGCATGTGTGATCATCTGGCTTACAGCTTTATGTGTAAAGTAATTCTTTTATAAGATGAAAAATATAAAAGATGACAATGAAATTGTTTTTAAACCAGGAATTAAATCACAAAGGATTTAGAGGAGTGAAGGGGAGAAATAAATGTTCCTACCTTACAGTGAAGGTGTCCATAGTAAGGCCTGATCCATATGGAGTTTTAGTGCATTAGTGTCCTGTCCATGTCACACTGTGCTCAAGTACAGAAGCTCTTCATACATCACTGCACAGGAGAATCCTCTCATCTGTCACACACACTGAACACTGTCATCACTTGGCTGGACAAGGTAGGATCGGTTGACGTCATTTCCTTATCAATGACGAAACGTTCCAGCAACCATTATTCATTTTGGCATGCGTTTGCCTCATCTTATTTATTTATTTATTTATTTATTTATTTATTAGTTAGTTAGTTAGTTTATTTGTTTGTTTGTTTGTTTGTTTGTTTGTTAATGTGTTTATTTATATGTTAGTTAGGTAGTTAGTTAGTTAATGTATTTATTTATTATTTGTTAGTTAGTTAGTTTGTTTATTTGTTTGGTTTTTTGTTTATTTGCATGTTTTTTTTACATAAAAGGCGTTCTGAGAACTACAAATCAACGTCACAGTCACTACACTTACAGTCATTAGACAATGCCGACGCAAGACCTGTTGGCGTTCGTCTCAACATAGCCACGCCCCGTGGTTATGACGTCACAAGTCTTAACGCTAATTTATTTTTCATTTTAGTTTTAGTTTAGTTTTTTTTTAGTTTTTATTATTTAGTAATTATTTAGTTTTAATTAATATATTTTAGTAATCAGCGTTTAGCACAAAATACACTTGCTGTTGATCAAATTAATTCGTTATTTCCATACCTAAATAGAAACATTGCAAAAGGTCATAATTATAACAATAATCAGTCATAAGTATAACACTATAAGTAATCTTAAGTAGACATAAGTACACATTTCTACACATGTTTGTTTGTTTGTTTGTTTATTTATTTATTTAGCATGTTTACCTATTTAGCATGTTTAGCAATATCGTTCATTTTGATGTCCTCAAAAGTAAGATTATTTACATTTGTCATTTATTCATTCACTTATTCGTGTACCTAAATATATACATAAAGTGATATTGATTATTTTTTATATATTGTTACACATGTTATAGGAAACTCCTCTGTAGCTTCTGTAACTCCTGTAGGAACGAATGCTTTGAGCTATACGTTTCCACACGGACTTTATTTCGTGAACAGCGCAGTTCTTGTTGTGGTTCCAACGTGGGTCTGTAATCGGGAAGCTTTTCTGTGTAAATAATTCTTCATATTATGTGTAAACAGATCATCTGATCGCTTTAAAATGCAGGTGTCTAGTGTAAATAATATAAAAATATATAATCTGAGCCATGGCAAGTCTCTTCCAGAGGTAAGATAACTTTATTCTTTCAGAGAGCTGTACTAATGATTTTATTTGTACTAATTCTGTACTAATATCTCCTTAATATTACCCAGATATTTCATATTTTTGGGTAAATGCGATTTAACTTTAATTATTTATAACCATATAAGGTTAGTTGTCTAGTCTAAGATAACTTTTCTTTAGTGATAGATCAAAATAATATTATATAGAATATTTTTTTGTAATTTGTCTTCTGGTGAAGTGACTGAGATTTTACTGGACAGTCAATGTTGTATTGTTTCTGCAGTGGTTGTCAGACAGAAAGAAGAGAGCTTTACAGAACAGAGATACTGGTAAGTTTTGATCCATGTTATTTTGCATAATTCTGTGTTTTGCGTTTGCTTGATTTTTGTAACTGCTTTCTTCACTTCTCCACAGATATTCAGAGGAGAATTGAACTCATTCAGGATTTTGAGATGCCCACTGTGTGCACCTCTATCAAAGTGTCACGTGACGGACAGTATATTTTAGCTGCAGGTTTGTTTATCAGGAAACTTGCCCATGAGCTACATCAGCACACATTCTGTACTTTAAAATAGTATTCCACTACATCTGAACATTTTACTATACTTATAGTAGTATTTGCTTTTGGCGAGGTTATGTTCAGTCCTCAGTTTGATGTTTGTGTTATGCGCCTGGAAAAAATGGGAAAAGTCTGTCAAATCACACTTTTATGCTTTTGTGTTATAGGCACATACAAACCCAGGATCCGGTGCTATGACACCTATCAGCTGTCTCTGAAGTTTGAAAGGTGTCTGGATTCTGAAGGTAAGTCTTTAGATCAAAGCTGTTGTTTATAATGCCATTATATAAATGCTAAAAAACAGTCTACTGTAACACCAATAAAAAGCCTGTATACGGCATGTATATATTTCTTCCCAATTTGGTCATTGCAATTTTTACTAATTTTAGATGATTCTCCACTACACTGTATGGCCAGATGTTTGTGGACCCATATGTGGGCATTTCCCAGACATTTTCCTACATAATGACAGCTGCCAGAAAGGAGTTTATAAGGGCTAATGCAAGCTTCCTCTGCACCACATAACACAGACTCTATTCCAATTCTTGAATTTCCCAAAATATATATAAAAAAATGCTTTTAGCCTAATTAGTGTGAAGCAGAAAATGAATGAAAAAATGGGTCACACAGCACCTACATGAGCAACAGGCCACTTCCAACATGCTCAATGTAGCGAATTTCCTTGGGGTTTAATCCAACATGCTTAGATGTAAGTGCTGTCTCATCTGTATACATGAGCTCACAGATGTCTCTCTGAGTGACAGGTAAAGTCATGCCTCCCATCCAGAGAACACAGTTGAATCTTCCCTCTTGTCTTTGTAGAAAAGTATGGCTGCTACTGAATGAGTTAAGGGCAGATGTGTGCAATTTAGTGTTAATTTTCCTATTCATTTGCTCAGTGGGTGTACATTTTGCAATGTAAGGCTGGTGAATATCTACCAGTGTTTCTTGGAGTTTTTTCTACATAAATGTAAATGTTATTTTTGCAAATGTCTCGAAAGAACAGTGTCAAATGTCTAATGGCAAAAGTAACCCAAGATACATGCCGTTTTCCCCCCATTAAAAATGTACTAACTGTGTCAAGCACATAGTAACACATGGGTTTACGTCTAGATTACATGAATCAGGAACTGACCCCACTGAGCTTATATACAAGAAGCTGTTGGAGTGTGTGTGTGTGCGTGTGCGTGCGTGCGTGCATGCCAGCCAGCTCTATTTACTAGAAGAGAGTGTCTGTCTCTCAGTGATGGTGATCTGTCCCTGTGGTGTAGTTATGAAGTCTCCTCAATAAGTAAAACCCAGTGCAGTTGATGTGCAGACTTCTGCTGAATATTTAAAAAGCTTGAAACCACAAGCTTTTCTCTTCCTATCCTAACTACAGCACACTACACACAAGGCAGAAATAAGGAAGCGACATCTTTTTATGAAGTAGTTTGGTGGTGCTTATTTGAATCGTTCCCTTTCATGTGGAAGATGTTCTGAGTAATCTGTCCTAGTCATAATATTGCAGCACAATAGGATTCATTTATTTATCTTCTCTTGCAGTAAAATTAGGTGAAAATGTTTTAGTTGGCCAAACCAAAAGTTTTGCTGATTTTCTTTGTGCACATGCGCTTGATCTGTGCAATATAACAATGTAATAACAAAATTGTGATAAATTGTCACTGTTTGCGTTTCCCTTTATTTATTTATTTATTTATTTATTTATTTATTTATTTATTTATTTATTTTTATGTAAGTAATTTTGGTTTTTTTTATTACTGATAAATAATAAAAAGTAATAAAAAAAAGTAATAAAAAATAAGAAGCAGCTCATTTGAACTGAATTTCTGTTTGAAATTGTAAAATATTTGTAGAATTTAATATTCCTCTTTTTTAGTGGTAGTTTTTTTTTTTCCATTTCCTTCATTACCGTGTCTGAGTGTTGTCCCATCTTAATCATTGTTTGTTCTTATTGTTGATCGCATCTTCTTAAACTTCCTTTTTCTTCTCTGTTCTGGTGTAGATTTGTAATTGTATATAAATATGATATTTGTGATTGAGCCGTAATCTTTAAAATATAGTTATGTGTGTTTTCTTTTTTGTTTTAAGTGGTGGCCTTCGAAATCTTGTCTGATGACTACTCCAAGGTAATCTTACGTTATCCTAGATTTTACATCTGACTAATATTTTTGGTGTGTTTTGGTTTCAGTTACTAGTCAGAAGCAATGTTTAAAGAAAAAAAATCACATTGTGTTTTTGTCTGTGTGTTTTTGTGTAGCTGGTGTTTTTGCGTACTGATCGTTACGTGGAGTTTCATTCTCAGCATGGTCATTACTACAAGACACGTATCCCCAAGTTTGGCCGTGATTTCTCCTATCACTACCCATCCTGTGATATGTACTTTGTAGGAGCCAGGTAAAGGCAGATTTACAAAATTATTCTTCATATCACTGCCAGAAATAGTTCCATAATGACAAAATTGATGGGTATTTTACAAAAACTGGTTTGAGGCTGGATTTAAGCTTGATGTATAAATATACATTTACCTTTTATTTGGCAGATGTTTTTATCCAGAGTGACTTACATTTTATCTCTTTTATACACCTGAGCAATTGAGGGTTAAGGGGCTTGTTCAGAGGCCCAGCAGTGGCAGCTTGTTGGTGGCCCTGGGATTCGATCTCACAACCTTCTGATCTAATACCTAACCACTAAGCTACCACATAAATGTACATTGTACTGTACAGTGTTGCCATTAACGAAAAGTGCCTGTATTTTCAATCATTAGTTAAATAATATTTGGATAGAGATAGAGATCGTGTGCGTTTGTCCTCACAGAGTGTGTGTGTGTATGTGTGTGTGAGCGCGCAGTGTGTGTGTGTGTGTGAGCGCGCAGTGTGTGTGTGTGTGTGAGCGCGCAGTGTGTGTGTGTGAGCGTGCAGTGTGTGTGTGTGTGTGTGTGTGTGTGAGCGCGCAGTGTGTGTGTGTGTGTGAGCGCGCAGTGTGTGTGTGTGTGTGAGCGCGCAGTGTGTGTGTGAGCGCGCAGTGTGTGTGTGAGCGCGCAGTGTGTGTGTGTGTGTGTGAGCGCGCAGTGTGTGTGTGCGTAAAATCATGTGTAATCATGTATAATCATGTGTGTGTGGATGTGCAGTGTGTGTGTGTGTGTAGATGTGCAGCTTGCCATCACATTGTATGTTTAAACATAATGTAAAATCATGAAGTCAGACACTTTGTCTTCAATGAAGCTGGCTTTGTCCACAGGACCATTGTCATGCTACATCAGGTGTGGGCCTCTTAGGTCCAGTTAAGGAAAAGGTTTGGAGAAGAAACACTAACCTTTGACCTTATAGTGTAATTTGTACCTTCTTTTCTGCTTTACTGAGAAATTTTCAAACTTTCTAAAGGCCATGTTTAAATTCCTTTTATTTTTCTCAATGAAACACTTTGACCTGTTTGCTAAAAGAGTTTCCTCTTAATCGTTTTTGTCACGTTATTTCACTTTATTTCTGGTTCCTTCTCTAGTTCAGAGATCTTCCGTATGAACCTTGAACAAGGTCGATTCCTCAACTCTCTACAGACAGATGCAACGTAAGTACTAAACCACTAGAGGGCTCATAAGACTGTAGTGTGTTTGCTACTTTGAATGTAGTATTTATGTTATTGTGTAGTCTGTTGGGCGTCTTTATGGAGGATGCACTGATTGTTACCGTGTTATTCGTCTTCTTGTCAGAGGGATCCTCGGGGGACTATGTTTCATTTCTAACACCAAAGCTGGCAGTGGGGTTTAACATTAATACCTCACTTTTCTCCACTTGCATGTCAATGCCAAAAAACTGATGCGTATTTTACTTTTCTAACTACATTTTGTGTTTTGTTTATATCTATACAGGGAGATCAATGTATGTGACCTCAACCCTGTTCATCATTTATTCGCTGCCGGGACTATAGAGGTTGGTGTTGTGCTTGATTTGGAATAGTTTATTGCATTTATTTGTTCCAGATTTGGGATTTTTATTTCTGAGTGTGTTGCTGTGTATAGGGGAAAGTGGAATGCTGGGACCCACGTGTGCGCACTCGAGTTGGCATCCTAGATTGCGCCCTCAGCAGCGTCACAGAAGGAACCGAGTAAGCTCTAATCTTTACACCATATCCTCATGATCTAATGCTCACATCTGCACTAGGCTGTGTGTCAAATTTTTCGGTTTAATTCCCTGCCAGATTTTCTTCCCAGTTTGCTATTTTGGTTGCCAATAAATAAATAATCCCTCCTTGGTTGTTGGTGGTGAGGTGGCACAAGAAGTTGCATGACATCAAGAATTTGTCACCACAGTGGTATTTTCATGCCCACAGTGTTTTCCTGACTTCAGGCAAAGGCTTAACCATTCTGTCTCATTTCATATTAGTTGGTTTAGTGGATGCAAACTAGTGATGTCACCACCTTTTAATATAAATAGGATACTTCACTTAGTGAATAAATAAATGAACATACTTCTAATGGCAGACAAGTCAGTTATGGATTTTAATTGTGAATCAGGAAGACGATACGTCATTACACACTAAACGTCATCTAAATAATTCAGTCAATAAAACATCTAACAAAATTGTGAAATTGTGTGTACATTTGGCACTGATTTCACAGAGATGTCAAAACATTTATTATTGGATTGCTGTGCATTTAACGACATTAGAAAGCTCTTTTACTCAGGAAACACATATATAGGATTCTTCCAAAATGTCTCACCAGGGAAAATCCTGGAGTTCTTATTGAGTATTAAAATATGAAATATAGATGTTGTTGTTGACACACTTGAAATACTGTAAGATTCTATTGTTGTAATACTATAAGATGTACTAAAATACCTCGCTTTACCTACCTTGATCCTGCCATGGAATTAGCCATTCATACTGGCATGACATTAAGATAACATTAAACAAACATCACAGAGATGTCTTAAAGCGAGGTGTTGAACATGCACACGACCCGCAGGCTGTATAACGATTTTAATCCTTGTGTAAAAAATTTCAATAGTTTTGAGGACTGTAATATGACTGAAAGATTTCATGTAATTCCAAAAAAAAAAAAAAAAATGTAGAGGTGAAAACCTGTGTAATCATCATTTTTTTAATATAAATATTATTAATATTAATAACTACTATACAAACTATTTTTCCCCTTTGAATTATATGCAGCAATGATGCACAATATGTCACTTAACACTGTTACAAATTCTCTTCAAAATCCGAAATTCATGCACATGTATAAATGATACCTCTAACAGTTATACAGCTCTGGTCTAAGTTAATGCATGTAGTGACTGCCTGTTAAAAAAATACAAAGAACGTATCTGCTTGACTGACACACGTGGTCACCACAGGCTTGTTTTAGTTTAACTTGTCACACGGCCATGAAAGTCAGGTTCACAGTGAACACAGACTGACTTCAGGCTAATTTGGATAAACAAGTCTTAGATCACAAAATTTTAAATTAGTAATAATTGTTTGACTGAGTTGAGATCTGGTGACGGTGAAGGCCATAACATCAAACTGACCGTTTTCTTGCTCCTCAGACCATTCAGTGAGCCCAAATACCCTGTGGATGGGAATCTTGTCATCCTGGAGGAAACCAGTCTCACAATGATAGAAATGTTTCCTTAGAAATTAGAACATTTTTAGTGACTCTTCCCTCCAAGTGAATGAGTTTCTATGGAAGTCTTAGGACGCCATTATTGCATGCATTATTAATTTTTTTCTTTCTTTCATGTTTTCTCCCGATCATGACTGCAGCAAAAGCACAGTAACATAGTAGTAATAATGTCAAGAAAATTAAGTCGTGATCATGAAAAAACAGAATGTTAACGATAAAACAAGAAAGAAAAAAATATTAACGCATGGCCTCTTCGGACTTCCATTAGTGACACCTGACAAGCCAGTAAATGGCTTGTGCAGAAGAGCCACCATTTTTGATATGTACAATGCGGTGTGTTGTGTTGTGTTTTTCATTTCCAGAGTTGAGAGTTTGCCGTCTGTCAGTGCGCTCAAGTTTAATGGCTCCCTGGGTATGGCTGTGGGCATGACTACAGGACAGGTCAGTTACTACTAGCACATAAGCTTTTTTTTAAGAAATGATCTCTGTGTATGAGCTCTCGGGTGTGTTCACCTGGGTTGTTTATTTTTTTTTTGCATATGATATATATACACAGCAAACTGTAGAGTATTACCGGAGGCAATGCCTAGTCAGTACAAATTCTAGTTCCTTTATGTGAAATGCAATACTAAGCAAAGAGTGAACGAATGCTATATTATGAATGTAATATTGTTATGTAATAATTCAACCTCATTCTGCAGCTTTCAAATGTGCATAAATAAACATCCCGTTGTTTCTGCAGGTTTTGTTGTACGACCTGCGTTCTTCTCGTCCCCTGTTTGTGAAAGACCATTATTACGGCTTGCCCATCAACTCCCTGCACTTCCATAAGCAGATGGATCTGGTGATTTCTGCAGACTCAAAGATCATCAAGATGTGGCACAGAGACAATGTAAGCACAACACCCACTATGTCCTTACCCATAGCACCACGAGACTGGCCTGCAGATAGATTGTGTCCAAAACAGAATTTCTTCGTTTCAGGGTAAAATGTTTTCCTCCATCGAGCCACAGGCCAACATCAACGATGTGTGTGTTTACCCTGAATCAGGTGAGTACTTTCATTTCATGTTTAAAGCCTGCTTGGTCTGTTTGAATTCCCTGATGGCTGGTAAACTTTACCTTCCTCCTTTACACAGTGACCTTGATGTGAATTTTTTTTTTCTCATTCTATGTAGCAACACAGATCTGTCTGCACACTTTGTACATGTTTTACAAAGAACTAGAAAGATTACTATAATGGGTTACATTTAATCTGACATAAGTACTGCAACCTGTATTACTGGTAATAACCATTAACTTACTTTGTTCCAGCATAATACATAGGCGTTGTTTGACAGAATGTCCTCCCAGCTAATGAACTAATAATCTTTTAGGGCTATTAAATGTTAACCTTATCACTTTTCTCCTTTATAAAGGTATGCTCTTCACTGCTAATGAAGACCCCAAAATGAATACTTTCTACATTCCTGTAAGTAAATACAGTTTTACTGTTGTTAAACCATTGTTTTGTCTTTGTGTCTTCATTTGAATAATGGCTCATTCTGTTTATATGTACATGCTTTTCAATAGATCACACCTTTCTGTTTCTATTTAAAGCTACTCTATGTAGTGTAGGCAAGGCTGACTTATTTTCCTATTAGTATAGCTATATATAAAACTGTCAACACTGAGAGGAATTTAATTTAACTTGTATAAACAAAAGTTATGACTGATGGTTCATCCAAAGGGCGAGGTTTTGGAACATTCTTGAATGAGCTAAACTATTTCAGAAGGACCCCAGATGATTAAAGGTCTCCCCAACATTGTATATTTGCTATCTGACAGCTTAATATAGAACATCTATATTAATTGTTCTTCAGGCCTTGGGTCCTGCACCTCGTTGGTGTTCCTTCCTGGATAACCTGACTGAAGAACTGGAGGAGAACCCAGAAAGTACCGTCTATGATGACTACAAGTTTGTTACACGCAAAGACCTGGACAACCTTGGTAAGTTCCATGGTTCCTGTTATTACTGAAAATTCTGTTCTATGTTTTGGTGTCTATGACACAAAAACATTCCACTGAACTAAGTGACACAACAGCATCTGCAACGTCATTTTGTTCTTCCAACTACATCTACTGCCTCTGTCACATCAGGTATCCCTCAAGGGTCAGTCCTTCACCTCGTCCTTTTTATCATTCAACATTAATCAACTATCTGCATGATCTCATTACTAAATAAACCGAGGCTTTAACTTAATGTATGTGTGATCTATAATCATGGATAGACTTAAACTTTTTAAATTTTGTTTCCCACAACACTCTTTTCTCTCAAGGTCCAGAACCCGTATTCATAATGAGTTGCTTCTAGTGATGTAATTCTAAGAATATTATTTCCCTTAAAATTAAAGAGAAGACCCTAGTAAAGATAAAAGTTATTCATAAAGCAATTGAACCCTTAAAAGAGCTCTTGCACTCAAAACGTGTTAGGAGTAAGGACGAGGCTTTTTTTATGAGGCTTAAGGGTTTTCTAATTTTTTGCTTAAGCATTGATAATTAGCTTATGCCTGTAAATAAGATTATTTGACGTCTATGAGGTTTTTCTTCATAGTATCTGTTTTGAATCTGACCTAAATTTGAGAGTAAACATGCAGCTGATTTCACTGTCCTTTTGTCATCAAAGTTGGTTTCCATCTTTAACTTGGAAAGTTAACCATCTTTTAAAAAAAAGTCATGTTGCTATTTTGCTAATCTGAATAGAGGGTCAATAAAATAAAAAACCATGAAAGTCTGTGGAAAAATCTTTCTGACCTAATGTCTTTTAGCCTTGTAGATAGTCTGTGGTCTAATGAGCTTGTTTGGGCCAGTTTTTTCTTTACACTTTGACCTGTTCTGCTATAGTATTTTTTCCAAGTACTCAGTTTGGTCTTTATTGGGTTGGCACCTGGAATGTATTCAGCCAGCTGACAGCCTCTGCTTTACAGAAATGGAATTAAATTATATTACTAGGTTTAGAAGTATTAAACAACCTACATAATCATCTAAAAGTACATTTAGATCTTTGACTCCATTGTGTCGCACAAATGGACCACTGAGCTAGATTGCTGCCAACACCTCGTCCCAGCCACAGGCATCAAGTATTCATTATGACAGGAACAGTTCTTATGGGATAATGTGTTTGGTTGTTGTTTTTCTCTCATGTATAGAAAATATGTCTTATTATTGGTGAAACAAATCAGCATTTACCAAAGGCTTTTGTTTACTATTAAGGATTAGGAACAAATCAGTGACTTTTTGCCCCTTTGTCCTATTTCTTCCTAAACCAGATAACAACAAGGCATTGGGAAACAGTCATAAGGCCCTATTGATTCCTAAATCTGTTGAACGATCCTGCTGTGTGTTAAAACCGTGCAGCATTGTAGAGTCTTTTAGCAGGATTGTTGTGGCAAGATAACACAGAACTGATGAAAGAAGTGTTTCTAGACTGTTAAGAAATCATATAAAATATATGATCATATGATTCCAAATATTATGATGCAATTAATATGGCTAGTTTCTTGGCCATTAAATTGACCTGGCCAAAACAACTACACAACTCTATCTCTCTTTTCTGTTTGTTTATTTTTTAAATAAATATAACTCACAAGGTATATGCCATTATACTATTACATACAGGAATATCTATCTATAAAAGATATCAATATTGATAAGTGCAGTTCACCTCGGGGGCAGCTGAAATTCACAAATTTTGAATTTGTATTCCACTTGTTTACTGTGGCCTAATATATTAGAGGTATTCAGTCTGATCTAATTGTTTGGCTGGTTTTGTTCCCTCAGGTCTGACACACCTGATTGGCTCACCTCTGCTGAGGGCCTATATGCATGGCTTCTTCATGGACATCCGACTCTACCACAAGGTATGTGCATGTGTGAGAGTAAAAGTGCTTAAAAGTACATAATCTCAGTATTTAGAGTAATATTTAATCATATTTGGACACCGAAACAATTGATGTTTTGAATCTTTTAACGATTTCCTTAAAATGAAACTATGCTTCTGATTTATTCTAAATAATTCGCCAGGTTAAAACTATGGCAAATCCGTTTGCCTATGAGGAATATCGCAAGGACAAAATACGACAGAAAATAGAAGCATCTAGAGTCCAGAGAGTACAACTGAAGGTGAAAAGTCTCTCTCTCTCTTTCTCTCTCTCTCTCTCTCTCTCTCTCTCTCTCTCTCTCTTTCTCTCTCTCTCATGTACGGTCTACATCAGCCATTCTTACATATTTGAAATTAAAATACGTACCTGTTCCATGTCTAACCTCTTCCTTTTCCATTGACAGAATCTGCCGAAGGTTAACAAAGATCTTGCAATGAAGCTAATGGCAGAGGGAGAGGACAGAGAGTCACGAAAAGCCAAGAAGAAGGCTAAGGTGAGAGATTCTGTTAGTCTTTTGTCAACATGGCAGACATAGCGGTTTTAACTAGTACATAGATATTCCTAATCAGAATAAGGTTTATTGGCCATGTGTGTTGACACACACAAGGAATTTGGTTCCAGCTGTTTGTGACTCTCAAAACTACAGACATAAACAACACTATACTGTACAAAATAATACAGACTATAAAAGACAATGCAGATGTGATACAATAGACATTGAGTATTAAATATGAAGACAGAATATATGACTGATCAGTTATGTACATAAAGTGTGTGAAGTGCAAATAACGATATTGTGCAATATTTTGTACAATATGCAGCAGCAGTAGTGTGTGTAATATATACAGATGATGTGATGACTGACAGTTCTGATAATGCAGTACTTATAGATATGAAGCAGGAAATATAATTATGGTGAGTTGTTAATCAGGGTGATTGCCTGGGGAAAGAAACTGTTCCTGTGTCTGGCAGTTTTAGTAAGCAAAGTTCTGTAGCGCCTGCTAGAATGGAGGAGCTGAAAGAGGTTGTGTCCAGGGTGCGAAGGATCAGTGGTGATTTTTCCTGCTCGGTTTCTGGTTCTTTTGTCGTACAGGTCCTGGGGTGTGGGCAGGAGGGCACCAATTATTTTTTCTGCTGTTTTAACCGTGCGTTGCAGTCTGTTTCTGTCCTGTTTTTTTGCTGCACCAATTCTATGAACCCTAGACATATCGATACCATGCGTTTGTTTCACACTCTCAGGGCACTGCCAGCATCCTGACTGATGACCGTTTCAAGATGATGTTTGAGAATCCAGACTACCAAGTAGACGAGCAGAGCGAGGAGTACCGCTTGCTTAATCCCATTGTGTCCAAAGTGGGCCAAAGGAGGAGGCAGAGGCTACAGCAGTTAGCTGAGGAAGAGGCCATTCAGAAGGTACAGTATGTCACAGATTATCAGCAAATGTGGGATTTTATACTAGGTATATTTTAAAAACAATCTCAAGTGTATAAGGCAGTGAATATTTATCGTATTGTATGGCCAAATGTTTGTTGACTTTTGACCATCACACCCATATGTGCTTATCAAGCAGCCCGTTTTAGACTTAATCCTTTTTTTTTTTTCGCTGTTATATTAAACAACACTCTTCATTTAGGCACAAGAGTATTAGAGATCAGGCACTGATGTTGGGTGAGGCGGCCTGGGTGCAGTCAGCGTTCCAGTTTGTCCCAAAGGTTTTCAGTTAATTTGAGGTCACTCGGGTTCTCAAGCCTTAACAAACCATGTCTTCATGGAGCTTGCTTTGTGCACAGAGCCAGTGTCATACTGGAACATGTTTGAGCCTCAATACTTCCCAGTGAAGAGATATTATCCTATTATATACAGAAAATTCTCTTGCATACACAAAAAAAAAACATCCTATACAATTATGCATTCCAACAGTTTGGAGGAAGATGGTAAGCTGTTCAAAAACCTTTAGCCATATAGTGTATATTAATTTTTGTTTATATTTGAACAATAATAAAAATAGGTTATTATGATGGTTGCTTAAGACTTATTTTGAAAAAAATGCAACTTAAACGGCCTTCAGTTTTAAATTGCCTTAAATTATTAGTTACAAAGTGTTGTTAATTTAAATTATAATCTGGTGTTTTATTTTGAACCTACGACTGAATGAGGTTTTTTAACATTTTACATTACCTCTCGAACAAAATATAATACAAGCAGGTGAGTGCATAATTTGCAGCACTTAGTGACATAGTATGTGGATCTAACCGTGTTTATCAAATATTTACTATGTCTCTGTCAATATTATATTTCATTTAATTATATATTTAATTAATTAATTTAAAGTCCTATTACAATGCTTTGTACAGAAAATTCTAATTTATCTATTGAAATCTGTTTCCTTCTGATAGTCAGATGAAGAGGAAGAGGAGCTGGAGGGACGGCCCAGCTCAGAGGAAGAAGAGAGCTCAGATGACGATAAGAGTTGGGTGGAGGAGGTGAGGGAGCAGCGGCGTCTCTTACGAGAAGAGCAAAGAGAGCGGCACTTGAAAGAAAGAAAAGAGCAGGACCGCAAAACCAGCCTGCAAAGTTCAGATCCAGTCAGAAAGTCTCAATCGAGCCAGGCTCAAGGCCAGAGTCAGCCACTCTTCTACCAGATCAAAGCCGGAGAGGAGTTCCGCAGCTTCGGGGACGTGGCACGCAAACAGAAGATGCAAAAGTACATGCTAAAATTATCCTAAACTACCATTATGCTAAGGTCAATGATGATGTACAATGTGAAATTTGTTCTATAAATAATCAGAATTGCTCAGATTTAGATTTTAACTAAATGGTGTTGGTTGTCGTTTATGGTGATTTTAGTCCCACAATTTGTTCATGGTCAGTTTTACGAGCAGAGCTAATCTTAGTCATGCATGCCACCTCACTCATACATCTTACTCATATGACTTTGGCCATTGTTTGATTACAGGAATTTTCATTGTACCTTCCTTGTAAATACTATTTGCATACTATTGCCGTTATTGCATGACAAGCCAACACCTAGCATAAATTAATGATAATGTTTATATGACTTGGCTAATTCTCGCTAGTTTTTCGATCCTTTAACATTAAACGCTGACTGATTTTATGATTT
Source organism: Tachysurus vachellii (assembly GCF_030014155.1). Taxonomy (NCBI): domain Eukaryota; kingdom Metazoa; phylum Chordata; class Actinopteri; order Siluriformes; family Bagridae; genus Tachysurus; species Tachysurus vachellii. The sequence continues at coordinate 10,051,138 of NC_083469.1, forward strand.
TATTCATCTGATTTTATTCATCTTAGGACAAATTTACACCAGTTACACTAAATTCACAGTAGCAGTGTATAGAATTTTCTCTTCTCTGAGAAACAGTAGTTTAACTAGTTAAATAATTAAATCATCCACTAATCAGTGTGAAAATTGGTTTTACATTTTACATACTAGGCTTCCTCTTAATCTTTTTCTTCATAATGTCTTCATCCGCATTTAATGCTTCAACTTAACGTTTATTACAGGATCAAACAAAGTTAGGAATGAATGATTGCCTTACAAATGAGTTTTGTAAATCTATAGATGGATGATGTTTATTGTATTACTGTATGAAATGATACTAAATGACTATTTCCATGCCAGGACCTCTCTTGCGGAGCGTTTGAAGCTGGAGAAGAGCTCAGACACACTGAACCTCGCTGACACTGCAGTCGGAAGCAAGCAGCTGACCTTCACTCTTAAAAAGGTGAGCATTGTCACTCATCAGTATAGAACAGGAGCTGAACATACGTACTGTTGTACCACTAAACATCTGAGTCAATTACAAATACCCATTACAAAGTTTGACCAAAAAAATTCTTTACTAACTAGAAACAGAAATATGTGCAGACAACTTTCAGTGCATGCGCAAATTTTATGTGTATAGTGTAGAAAAGTTATCTGATTTCTAAGGTCGATAGAATTGATTGATTGATTGTAATTAAAATGTTATCACACTTGATATTCAGTACATGACCAGCCTTAAATAAATCTCTCGTTCTGTAATACATACAAATGGGTCTCAGAAACGTTGATTTATTTTTACACATCGCATGCAAACGGTGGGCTTTAGGACACCCCGGCACTTCCTAGAGCCACCAAAAAGTCATAGGAGTGAGCAGATACAGTATGAGCCCTGTAGCACAAGAAAAGGCAAAATTTACGTGGAAGTGTATTAGGTGCTTGTACAGAACAGTGTGACTGTTTACTGCATTGAGCCCTACATTATTTAATAATTGTTTTTATTTTTGGAAACTGAATCAACCGGTGCAAAAGAAAGTGCCTGATTGGTGAGAGGCTCACCAGCAACAGGATAAAAAAAGTCTTTAAAAAAAAAAGTCGGATTTTATCTGTTGGTACTCATAACCTTTTGAAAATATCTCTCTGCTAGATCAGTGGGTTATTTGGAATGTGTAAGCAGTAGTTTAGGTTGATCCTTGTCAAAGCATTTATTTGCATGTTCAAAGAAATATTAGTCATTTAACGTGACTAAAAACATTGACTTAAGAACAAGTTTTCTTTTGCCTGAGGTTTATTGACTAGGCTGAAGGGTTTATATTAATGTGATTAATGTGTTACTATTGTAATTAATTACACAACGAAATTGTACGGTAAACGTCCCAAAAAGTAAAAGTTTGTGTGTGTGTGTGTATGTATATGCTCCTGTCTATATGTTGGAGAACGAATGAAAAAGACAAATAAGGGCATTATTATCTTACACCTGGTTTGAATCTGCCTTTTTGAACCCGCCTTTAATGTATTTGGATGCAAATATGCACCACTACAAGCTCCTAAGACCCACAGGGCATCTGCCACATATTAGAGCCACTCCTTTAAAATATTTGTAAATGACGCTGCTTGTGAATCCACATGTCTGTTGATCCTAACCAAAGCATTTGAATAGCAAGACTTATTTTCATTGTAGTAATTCTACTGTATACACCAGCTTAAATGACATTGACAGCAAAAGATAAAGAGTATTGTCTGTCTTTTTGTGTCATGTACATCGAGGACCATTTATCTGCATTCTTACAGGGGGAAAGAGGTTGTGTCTTTATAGTAAAGACATTATTTGTGTACTTTGGGTGTAGTGACTTCTGTTAGCACGTTACTCCTGTACTGCTGAAATTAAATGCGGTTTCTTATCCGACTTGGTTACTTTTAGGATGATGAGATCCAGTGCGACCTGCACGACCTGTGTTGAAATTCAGATAAAAAAATCTGTGCTATTAAGAATAACATCCATCCAAATATACTGTAATTATATCTGAATCTAGACATATTTATTATCTGTGGTGGCACCGATATTGAGTAAGAATGAGCTTGGAGCTTAATGGCTGTCTTGTTGCTCTATGTTCAATTCAAATTTATTTGTATAGCGTTTTTTACACTTGACATTGTCTCAAAGCAGCTTTACAGAACAGAAACATAGAACAAAAGTTTAATATAAAGAATAATAAAGAGATGATTATGTAAGCCACATCCTCCTCCCGTTCCTTTCCTTTCCCCCTTCCATTTCTACTAGCTTTTCTTTCTTTCATTCTTTCCTTCTACCTTTCTTTTCCTTCTTCCGTTCATTCTACCTTTCCTTTTCTTCTTCCATTCCTTTTACCTTTCTTTTCCTTCGTTCTTTCCTTCTACTTTTCTTTTCCTTCTTCCGTTCATTCTACCTTTCCTTTTCTTCTTCCATTCCTTTTACCTTTCTTTTCCTTCGTTCTCTCCTTCTACCTTTCTTTTCCTTCTTCCGTTCATTCTACCTTTCCTTTTATCCTTCCTTTCCTTTTACCTTTCTTTTCCTTCGTTCTCTCCTTCTACCTTTCTTTTCCTTCTTCCGTTCATTCTCTTTCCCTTTACCTTTCTTTTCCATTGCTCTTTCCTTCTACCTTTCCTTCACTTCTTCCTTTCCTTCCTTCTTTCTTTTAGTCTTTTTTCTCTTTCTCTTGTTCTCTTGTTTTTTCCTCCACAGGCAAGCCATAAATGGTTGTGAAAACTCAAATTGCTTGTTCCCCTGTTCTCACTTGCTTGGCGTAGGTTTTAAATGAGGATCTGATTAGACCGTAAGGAATGCCAGTCTTAGTCACTCATATACTGAAGAAATTCTTTGTAACTCCTGTGTCTGCCCTTTCTTTCTCTTTGCCCACACACTCCAAATCCATTTCTACAGAGCCAACAAATAAGAAAAGTGCTTTCTTGTTACTGTGAGAAAAAAGAAAGTGACCTTTGGTTTCACACTTGAAGAAACATGCCTGGCACTGAGTAAATATAATCTGGATTATGTGTGTATGATTATAATGCTGCAGTGAGTCGCGTTCTCTTGTTTCGAGGTTTGTGTGAATAAATGTGGGGTGGAAAGCAGTGGGAGCTCTGAAGCAGAATGACTGAAATTCTCTCCTGACTAAATGATTTTATATGGACACAGTGTTGGAGCAGAGCAAACTTATCCGTTTATTGGTATTTTCTATGGAGATAGAATAGAATAGAAGCCTTTATTTTGCCACATATTTAGTAAAGCACAGTGAAATTCTTTCTTCACATAGAGCAGCTTTGCAGGTTGGAGTCAGAGCATAGGGTCAGCCATGATACAGTATCCCTGGAGCAGAGAGGGTTAAGGGCCTTGCTCAAGGGCCCAACATTTGCAGCTTGACAGTGCTGGGGATTGAACCCTAAAAAAAGCCAGAGAGCCTTAACCACTTGAGCCACCACTGATATAGAAGCGTAGCCGAGTTTCTTCTGAAATTTTGCAACTATGTTATAACATAACTTTGTTGAATTTTCTCATATTTAGCATGTTTTAAACTATAACCATGTGCATAATTGTATAAAATCAAATGTAATGTCCAGCTTTTACCATTTTAAAAGCTATTTTACCCCTTAATATGTGTCAAAGACAAAAAACTTACAAACACTGTAATAGTGTGTCTATTTATTTGTGTTATTTGTGATTTGTGACCCATACGAAGGGGTTAAATGTTTTTATGGAGGTGGTAGAGTTTATAAAAGCTCTCTGTGTGGTCTCAACAGTTCACACCACTATATAATCTGCTACACAGAGTTAAAGTGATTATTTAAAAAGGGTAAGCAATACTTTCTGGTCATCAAGAGACGCATGAAATTCTGCTTAAGCACAGCTTTGCAAAGTATTGCTTACCCTTTTGAAATGATCACTTTATAAACTTTTGTGGGTAAATGAAATATAAACTGTATATTTAAAATGTAGTTTACTGTGAATCTACAAGTCTAATGTCAGCTTTTGGAGGATTGGGGACTGGAATGTTTGAAAAATTCCTAATGTAGATGCTATATAGCTGTAGTAAGAATTTATTAGAAGAAGAGCATTATTTTAAAACTGTGATTTCCTTCCGTCCAGCACTATCGTCTAAGCTGCTGTAATAGTAAATTAATCAACGATTTCTCTTACCATTAGAACTGCGGAGATTGAGGAGCGCTGTGGTATTAAAAATGTCTCTAAGTTCATTCATTTACTTTATTTATTAATTTTATATGCTATGTTTTTGGGCAGTGAGTTAAGTTTCAGTGTTTAAAAAGGTTTTACCCACATTAGTACTAGAAAGATGTGAGGAATAAAGACGGATACCAGAGAGAGGCATCCTGCTCTTTTCGCTGGTGCCGTCACAGATTAAAGCTGATTTCAGGACTGTGTCTGACTACAGATTTCAAAGTTTCAGACAATCCTGTAATCATCGTACAGGAGTCAATTTGAGGTGAAAGTGGATTTTAGCTGTGATTAACATTAGAGAACTGTAAGGCTTGGTGATCATGGTGGCTCAGTCACTCATTGTGTTCAGACTGTATAAACACAAGGCAAAAGAAACATCTAACAACAGTGGCTTAGTGACTACGACAGGCTAGATTTAGCAGCAAAGCTGTTCTTAAGCAGAATTCCATGCATCTCTTGATGACCAGAAAATATTGCTTACCCATTTGAAATGATCACTTTAACCCTGTGTAGGAGATTATATTGTGGTGTGAACTGATGAGACCACACAGAGAGTGAAGTGCTTTTATAAACTTAAAAAAAAAAAACAGACTAGTCATAAATAGTTAATTTAATAATAGTTAATTTCAACGTAATCATTCAAAATCACAGTAAATATTAAAATAAAACAAATTTTCACTTATGGGTTCAAAAAATGTAAATTCATAAATAATATGAGAAAAAAAAACAGGTTTTATACATAAAATTCACACATAGTTGAACTTCATGCATATTAGCGGTTATAAAATCTCGTTCTGATGTTTGATATAAACATTGCCTGAAGCTACTGAGACTGGTATCTGCATGATTTTTTTCACTGAACTAATTGGTTATCTGGATACATTCTTCAATGAGTAGGAAAATTCTGACACGTTGTGAGGTTAACATTGACAAATTGAAAGTTTAAATTAGCCTTCATGATTTTTTTTTTATCCTGTTCTCTCGTTGTTCTTTGGCACAGACTGAGAAGCAGCGGAGTCAGCAGCAGGCCGAACGGGAGCACCACGAGGAGAGGAGGAAGATCAGGAGGGCTGCCGGTCACCTTTACACTCGAGGACGAGGGAGGGGACGAGGGAGAGGACGAGGGAGGGGACGAGGGAGAGGACGATTCTGAACCCTGCCTCCAAATTATTGCTGTAGTCACTTCTATTCATTGCTTTAAACACTGCCTCAAAATAACTTTGTCCTGTTGGTATGAGGACAGGCAAATACATTGTAAACCCTGCTCTTAATGTGGATTTCATAGAATGACAGAATGCAAAAGAAGCTGAGGATAATTCATTTTAATACGTGTGTGTGTGTGTGTGTGTGTGTGCGCGCGCATGTGTGTTTGTGTCCTAGATTTGTAAATGTATGTGCCCTCTCTGTTACCCTCCCTGATTTTGTCCCACAGTGTAGTCTATACCAACTGGACATTGTTTTTAAAAAAAAAAAACCTTTTTATTCACACTTGGCTGTGTGTCTGTTTTTACTCCATATTCTGATCTCAATGCACTAGGAGCTAAAACTTCTGTAAGCTGACTTTGCTCTCCTAAAAGTAGAGTCAGAGGGAAAATGAGAAGTGGCAGTGATAGAAAAGTGACAGGTGAACATGAGGCCAGTGTTCCAGCTGCTGTTGCCCCTCCTCTAGTCCTGGCTTTTTCTAATATTTTTTCTAGAATTTCCCTTTAAGGACTAGCCTGACACCAACTGTAGCAAGTATCAAGATTAGCTGCTATATGACGAGCTGTTATTTTGACGTCACCTGTTAATATATTAAGCATTCATTTAAGATAATCAACTGTAACCGAACACTTGTGTACCTTTTCAATTCTGTCTTCTGTTCAACAATAGCCTGTGATTATGTCAAGATTTATAACTACTACCCTAAACTTGAGGCAGTATTCAAGAATCTAGCAAGAACATGACAGGATGATTAACTAAGGCAGATTAAAGTGTGGTCGAAATTTGTGTTTTCATGGTGACCGAGATTTCTTACATAAAACAAGCAAATTTCTAAAAGTTAAGAAACAAAAAGTAAAAGCAGTTACAAAATCCTCAAAAACCTGAAGCTGTGAGCCCATTTATCATCTGATTCTCCTCGTTTGTCTCTGAAAAATATAAAAAATATATAGTGCAGGCACTAAATAATAATACATTTAAATACTATAAATTACAATAAGTATAAAGATTATGAAGAGAAATATAGGCCATCTGATAGCAAAACGCAGTGATGCACTCCTTAAATATTAAATCTGTTTATATTGAATAGTATATTGAATGTGCATAATGTTTCTGGGGCTAATTGGTTGTTTTGTGTCATATTGGTCCTTTCTGTGAAAGGTTAGCAGTTGTTAAATTCACTGTTGCACAGTTGCAAAGGCACTTAATAGAAGAAACAAATTAGCAATATAACCCTTAGGTAATAATGGTCAGTTTTTGCTGTTCACTCCTGTTAACAAAAGTCCAAGTGCTTATTTCTTATTCTTACTCACCGTTTCATTCACTCATTAATTTTTTCATTCGTTTATGTGATAGAATTGAGAAATCCAGTGTGAAAAAAATGGAGACAAAAAAACAAAACATTGTAGTAAAAGAAAGATGGCAGAAACTTGGCTTGGCTGGCTAAAGATCTACGAGTTGATAAACATGATGATGTTGATGGTGGTATTAACATGAAGGTAGAAGCTGACCTGTTTGAGAAGTTTGAACAGACGATGATGTGGTGGAGCTGGACAACCTCATGGATTAAAGAATGCTAATAGCTTTATGCTTAGCCAGAGTAACTTGTTCATGATTTAAGTCAACTCGTAAAATCTTTTTAACCATGCCTTAAATATAAATATTCATATGAAAGTCGTTCATGGGTTATTTACTTTATTATGAAAGGAGTTGTCTAGTGCTTTCACCAAAAAGGCAGATCAACTCACAAAAGCAATTTTGTTTGTTAAGGTCACCATGGTCATCCCAGACATGCATTGGGATAAGTCACAAGCCGGATATGATGGTGGAGAGACAGCAGAAAATAGGTCACTGATTCAGAGCCGGTACATTTTGTAACAAAGCATTCAAAACTATTCTAATGATTATAACTAGTAGTGAAAGCACATAAGGGCACAGGCTAAAAAAATCAGTCAGTTTAAATGGCAATCTTTAAGATAGATTAGGGCTGAAGAATGTAATCTGCAATTGAATTAGTTTTGAGTTGCTAAGACCAGTTCAACTAACTAAGCACTCCATGCACATTTTTGTGGTTTTCCTCTCTCAGCCCATTAAAGGTCTGACTTCCTGATTTATAAAAGATCCTAAATTCTTTGTTATATCCGGTGTGTGTAACTTCATTATCTAGGCTGGTTGATGTTTGGTTCAGTGGCTTGGCTAGAGAAAGAGTGAGGCATCTAGGCTTTTTTCTCTTTTTTCTTTCTTTTTTTTTCTTTTTAAATTAACCTAGCCTACATTTCTGTAGGTCCAGGGCACAAGACAAAAGGGCTCAGCTTTCACAGAGTAATCCATCCTGACACGCACTTCAATACAGCCATAAAACACACCCTTCCCACTCAAAGACTTGTCTGGGTGTATGTGAGGTCTACTCAGGGATTTCAGTGCTGTGCTTGGTTTCTTTGAATACTCGAAAGACAAGTGGAACAAGGAGAGGGAGATTTCTGGGAAAAGAGCAGCAGCAGGCCCCTTTTTATCATCACGTGACAGGAACCAGGGCACAAGGCCAAGGGTGGTATACTACATAGGAAGAGTGGGGCTGTCACCTCTGATGTTTCATTTCTGGACAAAATTCAAGTGAGAGCTAGAATCAACGCCCAGTTACTGGCTAAATAGAGATGCTGTATAGTTTTATTTTAACTCTATTTTACTCTAGATTATTCTTCTTAGGTTGTGCAATCTTGATCTGTTAGGTTCTGTTGTAGAAGTTAACATCTCGGAAATTCTTTAAATAACATCTAACAAAATCAGAAAACATGAAGAAAACACTTCTATGCACAATGTACTTTTTGTATATATATAAGTGTGAAAGTCTATCTTTATGTATGCACATGTTCTCCACCCAATTAAATTCAGAGCACACGCTTCTAATTATTGGAATTTATTCTAAATGTACATTGAGTTTCAATAATTTTGCTGCACATCTTCTTATCTTCCTGACACAGTTAAGTGCAGTCACTGTTACCACACCAAAAGAGATTATTTTCTATTATCAGAATTTAGCATGTTTGGGTTTAGTACCAACCCAGCCCCTGAGGGGCTAACTCTCAGTTCCAGTCCCAAGCGCAGAAATGGAAGGGTTGTGTCAGGAATGGTATCTGGCATAAAACATCAAATCAGAAGTATGCGGATCATAACAACATATAGCATAATAGCAGCAATAAATAGTCATTCCCTCATTAGCCTCTCTTTTATTCTTTATGGAAGTCGTGTTACCAATAAACCACAAAGCCTTCTAACCTGTAGACTTTGCTGTTGCTAAAAAGTTATATAGGGAAACCCTTTGTTTGTTTCTCTCTCTCTCTCTCTCTCTCTCTCTCTCTCTCTCTCTCTCTCTCTCTCTCTCTCTCTCTCTCTCCCTCTTTCTTTTACTCTTTCTCATCAGGTCTTTCCTCATGTATCCCCTTTGATTGCATACTGGTGGGCTTTTTTTGTCTCTGTCACGTCTCTGTCTTTTTTCCCCTCAACTGTCTGGAAAAGAGATAGAGGAGAGAAATGTGCTGAGGCTGGAGAGTCATCACAGTGTCCCATCTATCTGCTAAACCAAGCCTATATGATTAATCCTTCCATCAGGCAAAAACCGAAAATAAAATAAATAAATAAAAACAGCCTAATAATTTCAGAGAAGTTTTTGTTGTACGCTAATGTTTTTTATAAGTGTTCAGAGAGGCTCAGGGCTGTGGTTTGTGAACTGGTGTTTTCCTACTGCAATCACATAACCATCAGAGGCCGTGGTGTTATCTAATGCCTTTTGTTTCCTAATGAGTTGCACATGAATGATTTGTTTCCTAATGAGTTGCACATGAAGGATGACATTTCAACTTAAATAAATATCTGTTCTATTGATTGCATTAAATCATAAAAAGCAGTTAAATTTTGTACCGCTCTTGTACAACAAATACAAATAGTTAGATGAGAACACTGTAGTGTTTATGCTTGATTTCTTAGCAGTCACATTTGTGGCATTTGTTAGACACCCCTATCCAGAGTGACTTACATTTTTATCTCATTGTATACAATTGAGCAATTGAGGGTTAAGGGCCTTGTTCAAGGGCCAAGCTTGATGGACCTTGGACTTGAACTTTTCCATTTCTTAAAAAAATGTATGTAAAACATTTGGAAATGTTTTAAGAACATTGTAAATCTGTTATACCACAACAGCTCATTTCACAAGAGGATAGTCCATAGAGCTGTTTTTGTGCTTCATTACTAGTTCAATCACAAATGTTTGAACATGTTTTCTCAAGTCCTAACATGACTGTGGTGTGAATGGTAGAAAGAGGTAATAACAGTCTATGCTGTCTTTATAGTATACCTGCACATTCTTCTGAGGTTTGTTGGAATGAAACATTGTACAGAAAACAGGGAGGACAGGAATCCAGTATTGACGACATGCCAGATTAAAGCATGAAGAAGTGATTGAGTGGAGGAAGTGAACATATGATACTGAAACACTTTAGTGTTGTCAGATTCATACCTATATGTGTCTATATGTGCATGGACTGGTGGCCAATCTTCACTGATTTTGTATTCCATGAGTAAGAACAGGTGAGTGTGAAGGTTAAATTTACAGAGCAATAGCGTAGCTGTACATAAAATGTATAATCCACACAATATAATGGGAGACATGTCAGTGTTCAAAAGAGGATGAATTTAATTCAATAACTGAAACTCTTAACCTGCTGCCACATGACTGGCTGATTAAATGAGTAGGTGTTCCTAATAAAGTGGACAGGGCAGTGAGTGTCTTTTTCCATTACACAGGATGTTCAGATCAATGGAAAGCAGCCAGCTAACATGGATATAAAGTTAGCAAGCTAGTGCAGCATTAAATGGTGTGTAACTAATGCACTTTTCTGAACTGGATGAAGATAAGTTGCACATTAACTATTCCATTCAAAAGAGAAATCCTGCCATTTGACTGTGTTTTACAATAATTCATTTTTTTTTTTTTTGCATCCACTAACTTGCTTATATAAAACAACGATTTAATAAGCCATTTTGCCATATGTGATTAACACAGTGTCTGCCTGGCTCACATATACACTTTTGTATGAAAAAACCTAAAGAAATAATCTCATGGTATTCATTTTACTATTTTATCTGTTATAGCAATGTACACCCATAACCTAGATCCTGAAAGTATTATAGGATGTATATGGATATAGGGCTAACAGAAATGATACAAATGTATATATAATGACTGTACTTGGTGTTCATCTAGCCGAGAACCTCTGCACACTGCACAACTTCTGCACAACTTCTGAACTGAACTGTTCAGCACAATAATTTATAATACCTCATATAACTGCTGCTATAATACTATAATATGTGTTTATTCCATTATTTCTGCACACGTAATATTAGTTGAACATACAGTATTTACACTGGTCAGGGCTGTTTTTGTGTATTGTCTTTTGCGTAATGCTGTATTTTTTTTTGTTGTTGTTTGCACTGTCTTTTGCCCTGCACTGACTTTTTGTCTTTTGTTTGCACTGACTTTTGTCCTGGACTGTCTTTTTGTCTTTTGTCTTGCACTGTTTTTTGTCCTGCACTGTCTTTTTGTCTTTTGTCTTGCACTGTTTGCACCAGGTTGCACAGATGCACTTTATGTGGCTAGGACTACTTACTTAGCTCTGTCCTTAGAGCTCTGTCCTTAGACTAAGACTTAGCTCTGTCTTTGTTTTACATAGCACCACGGTCCTGGAGAAATATTGTCTCATTTCACTGTGTACTTCAACAGCTATATATGGTTGAAATGACAATAAAAGTTTCTTGACTTGACTTGTCATGATTTCCATAAAAAGTCAATAAAGGCTTCATTATAATTCCACATTTACCTATTCAAACATTAAATTAATGCATCCTAGAATTTGTTTAAACATATTGGATGAACCTGATGAAGCAGAGTTAAACAGAATAATGCATGCTTATAAACACTAGCCAACTAGCTACTGTATGAGCATAGAGATATATTTTTGCTGGATGCAGATGTAGGAAAAAAATTATTAAATAACATCTAGATTCTCTCTGCTAATTTGATTGGTTGAGTTGTGTTTCAAGATATTTCCTTGGCACATACAATTCTTATACACTTCCTAATTTGAAAGGGTTGCTACAGTAGTGTTAGTGACATAGTCACGAACATGGTAAACAAATATCAGAGTTGATATCAGGTAAATCAGAGGAAGATGAAAATGAAGAAGGGACATCAATTTTACCAGGCTCATGTCATTGGTGTCCATCCCTCCAAGGTAGGTGCTGCTCTCTTTATTTCTAGCAGCATTGCACATAGTTTAAGAACAGGCCTTGTTAATCGGTGACAATCCAGAGCCGGGGTCAGGGAGCAGACAAGCAGGCTAATCCGACCATCTGCTAGCTGCAATGAGTCGCCACGCAGGGTTCACAATATAGAGACTGTGTCTGTTTACTCTAAAAAAATTTTTTTAGTAACCTTGTTAGTATTAAATTAGATCATAGTGAATGCACATCCAGCACCTATGATCTGAAGCTAGGACTGTTAAATATAAGATCTCTTGCATCTAAAGCACTCAAAGAAATGATTACTGATCAGGAGCTTAGTGTTCTGTGCTTAACAGAAATATGGATGAAACGGAACAGGTTTTTAAATGAAGCTTGTCCGCCTGTTTATAGTTCTATAGAACAACCACGCCTAACGGGCAGGGGAGGAGGTATTGCAGTTATTCTTGATGATAAGCTAATCAACATGCAAAGGTCTAGACATAAATTCAACACATTTTCAAAAGTTCTATATGCTTCAACATAAAATGAACTTAACATATGTAGCCAATAAGTCTACTGAGTCAATTCCACTAAATGCCCCTTTTCCACCAAAAAGAACCGAGTGCTGGTTCAGAGCTAGCACTGGTGCTGGTTCAAAGTTGGTTCCACTGGCGAACCTTCTAAGAACCGGTTTGCCTTTCCACCGGCTAAAGAGCCATCACAGAGCCGAGTCTGACGTCACTGTATACGAGTCACGTGTCCCAGGAACTTTAGCGCAGCTGCGGCAAACACAAACACATGCGTAAAGCGGATGTTGCTTTACTGTTAATGCTCATGGCTTTGTGAACCTACATTAGCATCCAAACGCGGCGAATCCAACGTGTACGTGCAGCTCCATGTAATTTGTATAAACGGAGGTTGTAATCGAGAAAGTACATAATGTTATTTTATCATTAACACAGAAAAAATGTAGCCTTAGCATGTAGCTACTTATTATAATGTGTGCTTAAAGTAAAAAAGTATTAAACATTAGTATACTTAAGCTACATTATCAAATGCACTAACAGTAGCCCCGCCCCCAGCCCCTGACACAAGCGGTTCTTAAGTCTAGACCAGCAACGTTTTGGTGCTACTTAAGAACCACTTTTCCTGGTTCAGAGCCAGTGCTTTGGCGGTCGAAACAGAAAGAACTGGTTCTAAATTAGGCTCTGGCTCTGAACCAGCACTCAAACTGCCTCGGTGGAAAAGGGGCATAATTGTTATTTACAGACTTTTGGGGCTATATTACAAATTCCTCTATGAATTTGATTTTATTTCAAACCTTATTTCTTCATTCAAAGGATTAATTGGAGACTTTAATTTTCATTTTGATAAATTTGTAGATCCTCCGAGAACAGTTCATCTTAGATTGAGTAGAGGTTAATAAGAACGTAATAAGACCCACTCATAATGGAGGTCACACTCGATCTCATTCTAACTTTTGGATTAAACAGATAAAATATAGACACACTTCCACAATCAGATCTTCCACAATCTAAGACCATTATCTTATTTCATTTAAATTGTGACTTGGACACAACATATGCAACTTGCCATGTTACCATGTTTAACATACATTTACAACTGCTAGTTTAGAGAGATTTACCAATAGTCTCTCAGAATTATCATCCATGATTGGATCGTCCTCTGACCCCACAGAACTTGATCAGGTGACTCCTTACTTAGAGACAATGATTTGCTACACCTTAGACATTGTATCTCCATTAAAAGGAAAATAATTAAAAAAAAAAATTAGCACCCTGATACAATGACCACACGAATTAACTAGGATATTAGAACGTAAATTACATCAAACTAAATCATCAGTATTTCAATTAGCATGAATGAAATTCTTCTGAACTACAAAAAAATCTCTTAGTGCTGCTAGATCAGATAATTGAAGATGATAAAAATAATCCTACATTTTTTTATATAATACTGTAGCAAAATTAACTAGGAGTATAACTACTGTGGAAAAGTGCACACCATCAATATGCAGAAGCAATGACTTCATGAATTATTTCAATTAATTTAGAAATTTTACTCTATAGAAATTTTATTTTATTACTCTATTACTAATTTAAAATCAAACAATTTGATAGATAATGTTGTTGATAATTATATTACTGTTTCTGACCGGCACTGATTTACTCCCCTTCAAGAGATTTATTTTCACTGATTTATTGCATACTGGATCCCCTACCTACATATTTCTTTAAAACAGATTATACCAATTGCTACTGACAGCGGTCAATATCATACATCTCCTTTATCTCCATGATCCTAGAAAAAGATTTTAGCATAGCAGCAGTCTATACCCACATAGGAATAACAATGACATTTAGGCAGCATCATAGCACAGACAAGACTGGTTAAATTGGTAAATGACCTGTTACTGGCCTTTGATCAGGGTTGTGTCTCCTTGCTGGTGTTACTGGATCTTAGTGCGCCTTTGACACCATTGACCATGCTATTCTACTTGATAGTCTAGAAAATGTTGGTGTTAAGGGGACAGCCTTCTCCTGGCTTAGGTCCTATTTGACTGATTGTTATCAGTTTGTAAGGTCTAAATGGTGACTACAATAAACATACTAAGGTTATGTTCGGTGTTCCACATGTTTCTGTTTTAGGCCCGCTACTTTTCTCCTTATACATGCTGACTCTTGGTGCAATTATTCCTAAACATGGTATTAGCTTCCACCTTTATGCTGATGACACACTTATAAACCTAGATTAACAGTTATATAACAGCCTTCCAATTAGTGTTCAAGATTCAGACACAGTCTCAGTGTTTAAGTCCAGGCTGAGAACTCATTTGTTTAATCTAACTTTTTTATGAATAGGTAAAAGAGGAGATCTGGGGAGTTCAAGGGCATGGAGTGTTTGGTGAACTGGGATGTTTGGATGCTGTCCCATTACCACCATCATAAGTTACTCAGGTTTGCTGCCTGCACTTTACACATAATGTACCTTGTCTTTAACCATCACATGATTACAAACCTAATAATCCTTTCTCACTTTTTACTCTCAATTCACCTTTCTTTTTCGATCTATCTTTCTCTCTGTCTCTGTTGAGCTATACATGCCATTTCTGAGTTCCCAGTGTGACCACTTCTTCTTTCAGGACCTAACTGATCCATCCTGACACCCTACCTCTGGTTGGAGTCTCATCACTTGGTGGTGCACTCTGCTGGGGATAGCTCTCCATTGACAGCCCCTAACCTATGGGATTGCTGTGGACAGACTGTCACACCGCCTTTGAACTGCCATTGCGTATCATTGAACTTATGAAGAAATTATTCTGACCTATTAGTTCCTCAGGACATCTTGGTTGCACTCGAATACAAACTGTTGTAGAACTGTATGTACAGTTACATTGTATGCTTAACCAATATTTAATCGCATAAATGCTAGTGTACTTAGTGGGGTGGAGCTTGGTTTGCACAAAGCTATATAGTGGGCTTACTTGCATAGATTTCAATGAAATGTAAAAGCACAAGGCTACGAGAAGATCTGCAAAGTGTGGAGTGTTGATTATTGGGTAAGTCCATGCAAGCTGAAATATATTGTACTGCATCATTCTGTCAATATGCATTAAGAATATCTCTGTATTTGCTGTGTTCAGCTTTCTGTCTACCCTGACTGTTTCTCTGCTTAACACAACCATGCTTCACTGTTGGGATGATATTTCACAGGTGATGATTCATGCATGATACTTGGAATTGAGGCCAAAGAATTCAATGTTCATTCGATCAAACCAGAGAATATTGTTTCTCATATTCTGATTAACTATGATCATTGGGTTCTTGGGCACCTCTCTTACAAAGGTCTTTCTATCCCGTTTGCTCAGTTTGGCTTGGCAGCCAGTACTAGGAGGATCCAAAGTTCTTCCATTTATGAAATTTGGAGGTCAGCTGTGCTCTTAGGAACTTCCAATTCAGCAGAACCTTTTCTGTAGCTTCTGCAGATCTGTGCCTCAAGACAGTCCTATCTCAGAGTTCTTGGGTTTTTGCTATGATATTAATTTACTGAAATGGGATGCACTAAAATTGAGTCATAGCAAAGGGTCTGAATACTTTAGTCAATGTGATATTTTAACAATGTGATATTTTAGTATAGATTGATGTCAACATAACAAAATGTGGAAAAATGAAGGGGTCTCAATACTTTCTGAATTGATTAAATAGTTATTTGTTCTTCCTAACTGCTCGGTGGTTAAATTGTTGGACCACTGACTAGAAGGTTGTGAGTTTGAATCACAGGGCCTCCAATCTGCAACTCCTGGGTCCCTGAGCAAGGCCCTTAACCCTCAATTGCTCAGCTGTATAAATGAGATAAATGTAAGTTGCTCTGGATAAGAGCGTCTGCTAAATGGCATACATGATAAAAAAAAGAAAGAAAAGTAAATCGGTCAAAATTGGTAAAGGGTGCATAAACTCTGCAAATCACCACTTGCAGTTATATTCTTAACTGGTTGCAGTTGTATTTTCACTGGTCAATCAAAGCACTCACTTTTTAAAATTCTTTTAATATTCTGTGTGTAAGGTACTACTGAGTAAAGGATCAATTGTAAAATGATAACAATCAATGATAAACTTGGAACTTGACGTATTCTGCAAGGACTGTGTCATGGTTGTCTGGAGAACGGACCATGCCAAATTATCACAGGGCAACCCTTTCTTCAGATCAGAAATATCCTGCTTCTCATGAACAAAAGGATAGTGTTAACACTCACAGTTCACTTTCTGCAGTTTCATCTGCAACTGGAGCTGGATTTTATGATCATGACTTCAATTGGCAACTTTGAAATTACCTTACTGGAGGAGGGGTTCTGTGCAAAGGACGTTATTAAGCAGAAGATCACAGAATCCTCATCAGTGAGTTTTCTCAGATTTATATACATTTTAGTTTGGTGGTAATGTGTATAGCATGCATTTTCTGTTTTGTTGACAGTTGTGTTTGTGCTGTAGGGTGACCAGGATGCTTTCTATGTGGCAGACCTGGGTGATGTCCTTAAGAAGCACCTTAGATGGGCACATGTCTTGCCTCGTGTCACACCTTTCTATGCTGTGAAATGCAATGAGAGCAGAGTTGTTGTAAAGACACTGGCAACACTGGGAACTGGCTTTGACTGCGCAAGCAAGGTTTGACATTTTTGTCTGAAATTTCAAAACTAATACTCAGAACTAATACTGACTTATGTATATCTTCCTTTAGACTGAGATCCAGCTTGTGCAGTCTCTGGGAGTGGAGCCCAGTAGGATCATTTATGCCAACCCCTGTAAGCAGGTGTCACAGATAAAGTATGCTTCTGCACATGGAGTGCAAATGATGACCTTTGATAGTGAAGTGGAGCTAATGAAGGTTGCTCAGAGCCATGACAATGCCAAGTGAGTAGCTTTCTTTATTCATATTCTAAACTATACCATTGTGTTTAATTAAAGATGAAAACGCATGAATGGTAAAGTCCATCATCTCATGGTAATTTGTATATCCATACAGGTTAGTGCTGCGTATAGCTACAGATGACTCTACAGCAAAATACAAGATGAGTGTGAAGTTTGGAGCCACACTGAAAAGCAGCAGGCTGCTTCTGGAGAGGGCAAAGGAGTTAGGGCTGGACATCATTGGAGTCAGCTTTCATGTAGGCAGCGGCTGCACAGACCCAGAGACATTCACCCAGGCCATTGCAGATGCACGCTGTGTCTTTGACATGGGGGTGAGTAGTTACATGCTGTGGAATTTGTTTGTCTGATGGTGCTGCATTACTGAACTTTAACTCTCCCTCAGGCTGAGTTGGGCTACAATATGACCCTGCTGGATATTGGTGGTGGCTTCCCTGGCTCTGATGATTCCAAGCTAAAGTTTGAGGAGGTTATTTTAGAATTTATATTCTATGCTTCTATTTATGAGTGTTTTTTAATAATAAATTTTTGCCATACTATAAGTTAAAATTTTTGCTTCACTTAGGTTACTGCTGTAATCAACCCTGCACTGGATAAGTACTTTCCTGCAGACTCTGGTGTGAGGATAATTGCTGAGCCTGGACGATTCTATGTAGCCTCTGCATATACACTAGCTGTCAACATCATTGCTAAGAAAGTCAACATGAAGGAGCAATCGGGCTCTGATGGTAAGACCATGGTGGTTAAGTGATAACTGAAGTATCTAATGTTATATTTCTGAAACAATAGAGCCATAACATTTTTCCTTAATGCAATGCAGGTGTTGATGTTGGGACCAGTGAGCGAACTATAATGTACTATGTCAATGATGGAATTTATGGCTCATTTAATGCTGCATGCTCTGGTTATGAACATGAATTCTGCGTTTACAAGGTATTGAAATAAATATAGATGATCTGTTAGCTTTGCTAAGCCTTATTTATATGTTCTTTGGAAATATAAAGTCATTTTTACATATTATTGCACAGTTTATAGAACAAAAAGAATAAATATTACTAATTGGTTTTGTTCCATAGAAACCCAAGCCTGATGAGCACATGTACCCATGCAGTATTTGGGGTCCTACCTGTGATGGCCTTGACCGCATTGTGGAGCTGTGTACCTTGCCTGACCTTCAGGTAGGAGACTGGCTGCTGTGTGAAAACATGGGTGCTTACACTGTAGCTGCTTCGTCCACATTTAACGGCTTCCAAAAGCCAGACATCTATTACGTCATGTCCAGATCCGCTTGGTGAGTTCAGGTTTTCTGATTTTCTCCAGTGTTTCTGCTTGTACTGAATTTATATTTCTGCTGAATCCATCTATACAGATGGATAAACTGAGAACTTTCTTCTGTATCGTATATTAGGCAATGCATGCAGCAGATCCATGCCCAGGGAATGCCTGCTCTGGTGGAAGAACAGAACCATGGGAACATACCAGGCCACTGTGGGCGTGAAAGCATCCCAGAATTCTGCACTACTCGCATCCTCTGATATTGCAGATGCAGTACAAAAATGTCTGCTTCATATTAATTTGTAAAATAAATAAGGAAGCAGTGTTGGTGCCCAATGTTTTAGAGTAATTTTTCTGCGTTTTTTTCTGTTACTTATGCCCAGAATGTATGTCCCTGCTTTGTTTTTACACAGTTACTTAAGTAGGGACTACAGGAGAGCCACTCTCCTAATTCACATCCAGTGAATTACCCTATATGATATTATAATGACTATAATATCAGCAATTGCTGATAGATTCTCACTATAACTATAAGGTTGGATGACTTAATGTATTTTGTAAAATATTGTGTCTACAGCTGTAACACTGACAACAATTAGTTGTCTAGTAATATGCATTTTTAGTAATATGCATCCTTTTCATTCGTTTTATAGTTCAATTCAGAGCAGCAAAACATTTTTCTCTGATCTCTGCATCTTAGCTTTCCTGGTCCATGCTTGGCAAAAGCTGTGAATGCCTTTACTCACTAAACATACAAGAAGAAACAAACCACCTTAATAAGGTTAAAGAATGTGTAATGGATATTAGACAGTGGATGCATACTAACTTCCTCCTGCTTAAAGGCAGGGTCTCCGATTTTTGAAAGCCAATGTTGACATTTGAAATCACCAAAACAAACCCGCCCCTAACCCAAATGGGTCCCACCCCTGTATTGATAGCTCCGCCCACACATACATACGCAACCCAAGCAACTAATGGAAAGAAATGTGACTTTATCATAGCTGAAGGGAAGAACAATACGATTGCAGATAAACAAACAAGCAAAAATGACACACAAGCATAATCATGCAAAGGATGGCATATATTAGTTCTGTGAAACAAAGCAAAACCAACGTTACTCACCTATCGAGAAGGAAAAAAGCGACCTCGGCGTCTTAAGTAAAGTTGGTGCATATTCACAGATTGGAGTTTCCCGAGTGAATAACTCCTGAGCTAAACGCTGTTACTACACAAAACATGGTTGTAGCTGCCTCTCTACATTACTACGATAGAAAAGAGGTGTTATTTGTGTAGTAACAGTGTTTAGCTCAGGAGTTATTGACTCGGGAAACTCCAATCTGTGAAAATGCGGCCAACTTCCCGCTCCTTCAGTTCTCTCCAGCGCTGGAAAGCTGATCCTATATTAACACGGTCCTACGTCTTGCCTTATCGTAAGCCTTTCTTTTCTTTCTTTCTTTGTTTTTATCCTCCATGTCAATGCTAAAACCTTTCTGCTAATGTCACACATGCGCACTGAACACTCTCTCCGCCACATATTGACAAGACACGCCCCTTTCTGCTCATTGGCTAAACGTTTGTTTTGATTTTTGTTTAGTATTCGGCCCGACTCAGTTTTCTGAAGCATTTCTCAAAAATCGGAGACCCACCTTTAAATCTGACAAGACAGAAGTGCAAAAAGTGTAGGCTACTGGGTAGTACCTCAAGAATCAAAGGCTACAGCAGGGGCAAAGATTTTTCTTACAGGGTCCAACAGTTATAAAACAGCTTTCCAATTAGTGTTTGAGACTTAGATATAGTCTCAGTTTTTGGCTGAATGTCCAGGCTGAAAACACATTTGTTTTACTCACCTGCAGACCTTTTCTGCATTCCTATGCAAATTAGGAGCGCTGAGTCAACTTGACCTTGTCTGTTTTGACTGCTTATAAAAAATGAAGTATATATGACAGCCTTTTTTTTCACCTTTTTAGTCTAACTTGTTTCCAACATATTAACATGTATTTTGCAAAAAAAATATATGTATTATTTGGTATAATAAACCTTATTTATATACAAAAATGCCTCATTTTTTATTAAAAAAAACTTTTGAATTTTGAATTATTTTCACTATAGAGGCACAAAAGTTGATGCATTATTACAGGCTGGTATATTTCAAAGCTAGGAGATTGTTTTGAAACCATTTCGACCATTTTTAATGTCAGCAAATAATAAAACCTGTTTTTTTCAGGCCAAATTGACTTGAATGCTTATAAATCAAAAATTCTACAATGATCACCATTCTGTGTGATCAGCATTACATTTGTGAAAATTTTACACTTGTAATATCTGTTTTGCCAACCAGATGTCATCTGATCAACCAACAACAGGCTACACACACACGCACACACACACACACACACACACACACACAGGTTAAAATTTTTATAAAGAAGTAAAATACATGTGTTTTGCACACATTACAAATGATAAAGGTGTCCAAAAAGGCAACAAACACTTACAATAAACAACACCAGTCATAATCTCTCTCTCTCTCTCTCTCTCTCTCTCTCTCTCTCTCACACACACACACACACACACACTCACACACACACACACACACACACACACACACACAAACATTAATAAATGGAAATTAAACAAATACTTTGTATTTGGTGAAATTGCGGTCAGTGATCCTTACCAAACAACAACCTCCCCCATTATTGTATTTTTTTTTTGGGTGGGTGGGTGGGGGGTGTTGCAGGGGGTTGGAGATGTCACGCTTGCCTGTCTTCAAAACTTGAGAGCCCTCGGTTTTTGTGCGTGTGTGTGTAAAGATTGTTGGTAGATCAGATTTTGCCCCCAGTTGGACAAATGCATATAACAAGTGTGAAATATTTACAAATGAGTAGCTTTTGTTTTTTCTGGAGGCCTAATGAATTGCAATGCCCAATGCTTGTGTGTGTGTGCGAGTGTGTGTAGCATCATTTCGGTAGATCATATTTTGCCCTCTGCTAGGCAAAGGCATATCAAAAGTGTGAAATATTTACAAATGTGTAGCTTTTTTTCTGGAGACCTAATGAAATGTAATGCAGATTTGTGTGTGTGTGTGTGTGTGTGTGTGTGTGTGTGTGTGTGTGCATGTGTGTGTGTGTGTGTGTGGTGTGTGAGTGTGTGTTTTGGGTGCGTGTGTTACTGGACATTTTATGTGTGCGTTTTTGTGTCTGTATGTATGTTCATTGCACTGAAAAGTGGCTGGATCAAGTTGACTCTGGAAGTCTAATGATTTGCAAAATCTGCAAAATTTTACTTGCAAAGTTCATAATTTGGAACAATCCTGGTAAATGTCAGGCAAATATGTGGAGGAAAACCCAAGTTATGACACATTAAACTTTCCAGCCAGGTCAGATAGACCCGTGGTCTGCAGGAGAGTTAATCTAGCTTTTTTTTTTTTTTTTTTATGAATATGAATTTTTGTAAATAAAAGAGGAGATCTGGAGGGTTCAAGGGCATAGAGTGTTTGGTGAACTGGGATGTTTGGATGCTGTCACATTGCCACCCACACAAGTTGCTCAGGTCTGCTGCCTGCAATTTACACATAATGTACTTTGTCTTTAACTATCACATGATTACAAATCTAATAATCGTTTCTCACTCTTTTTCTCTCAATTCCCTCAATATCTCTCTCTCTGTCTCTGTCAAGCTATACATGCTATTCCCGAGTTCCAGTGTGGCCGCTTCTTCTTTCAGGACCTACCTGATCCATCCTGACACCCTATCTCTGGTTGGAGTCTCATCACTTGGTGGTGCACTCTGCTGGGGGGTTAGGTCTCATGGACAGGTCTCTTCATCAGTGAACATTTATAGACTTTGGCAGTAAGAAATTAGTGTTTAGTCTATAATGAACTTATAAAGAAATTATCCTGACCAATTAGTTCCTCGGAAGATCTCGGTTGCACTTGACTGCAAACTGTTGTAGAAAGGACGTTATTTACATTTACATTATTTACTGTCTAGTTTCACCCAAATGACGATGAGTTTCTTTTCTGAGTCTACTTCCTTTCAAGGTTTCTTCCTCATATCATCTCAGGGAGTTTTTCCTTGCCACCTTTGCCTCAGGTTTGCTCATTAGAGATAAATGTTAAAGATAAACAGTAATTTAATTTTAAACTTTACAATTTTGATTCTGTTTCTATGCTTCTGTAAAGCTGATTTGAATTGAATGAATTGAATTAATAGTTTAATCACAGTTATGTTGATATATGTCCTAACATGAATGTGTAATGGTAGAAACAGGTAATACCAATATGTTTTTTTTACACATGTACACTCCTCTGAGGTTTGTTGAATCAAACTATGTACAGAACGCAAGGAGGAAAGGAATCCAGTACTTTCGACATGCCATATTATTATAACATGAAACCCGTGCTCTTTTTGTTTTTGCTAATAAAAGCGTCTTTTATAAAACAAGATTAATATTGCTATTTTTTATCTCTTTATGCATTTGCATTTTTGGACCATTTAGGCCTGCGCTCATGTTAACAGTCATTTAAATTATATGCTTTAGCAATTTTGTAACTGCATAAATGCTGTGATCTTAGTGGGGCGGAGCTTGATATGCACAAAAAGATATATATTGGGATTACTAGCATAGATTTCCATGAAAACTGAAAGTGCAAGCCACCGAAGAGATCGGCAAAGTGTGGAGTGTTGATTGATAGGTAAGTCCAAGCAAGCTGAAGTTGATTGTACTGCATCATTCTATTAATGTCTGTCTGAGGTCAGATTATTCTTATTGTACTAATAGCATTTTCACTGAACAATTTGGAACAGGTTTTCAATTAAGAATATCTCTGTATTTGCTGTTTTTAGCTTTCTGTTCACCTGACTGTGTCTCTCCTTAAAAATAACCCCACAGAATTATGCTAACACAACCATGCTTCACTGTTGGAATCAAATTGCACAGGTTATGAGTCATGCATGACATTTTGTTCTCATAGCCTGAGAATACTTTTTGTAATTTCCAAGCAGGCTTTAATGTGTCTCGCACAGAGGAATGGCTTCTATCTGGTCGCTCTCCCAGAAATCCCAGATCGTTAAAGTACTGCAATAATGGATCACCTTTTACAAGTTTCTCCTATGTCCATACATGAAGCCTGGAGCTCAACCATGATCGTTGGGTTCTTGGACACCTCTCTTACGATCTTTCTCTCCTGATTGCTCAGTTTGGCTTGGCAGCCGGCACTAGGAGGAGTTCTGGTTGTTCCAATCTTTTTCCATTTACGAAATTTGGAGGTCAGCTGTGCTCTTAGGAACTTTCAATTTAGCAAAACTTTTTCTGTAGCTTCTGTAGATATGTGCCTCAAGACAGTCCTATGTCCTACGTATATATGATATGATATGATATGATATGATAGAGTCATAGCAAAGGGTCTGAATACTTTTGTCAATCTGATATTTTAGCTTTTTTCTTTTTAATAAATTTGACTTGAGGTGAGGGTTCTAAGAGGTATAGATTAATGTCAAGCTTTTTCTGTTTTGTGTAACTTGTTACTGGGGTCAATATTTGTAAAGGGTGCATAAACTCTGCAAATCACCACTTGCTGTAATATTTTTAACTGGTTGCAGTTGTATTTTCACTGGTCAATCAAAGCACTTGCTTTTTTTAAATTATTTTGATGTTCTGTTTGTAAGGTAATATTGAGTAAAGGATCAATTGTTGGCTTCAATAATAAACTTGGAATTTGACGTATTCTGCAAGGACTATGTCATGGTTGTCCAGAGAAGGGACCATGCCAAATTATCACAGGGCAACCCTTTCTTCAGTAGGTCAGAAATACAAGGATAGTGTTAACACTCACAGTTCACTTTCTGCAGTTTCATCTGCAACTGGAGCTGGATTTTATTATCATGACTTTATTTGGCAACTTTGAAATTACCTTACTGGAGGAGGGGCTCTGTGCAAAGGACGTTATTAAGCAGAAGATCACAGAATCGTCATCAGTGAGTTTTCTCAGATTTATATGCATTTTAGATTTGCATGCATTTGTTTTGTTGACAGTTGTGTTTGTGCTTTAGGGTGACCAGCATGCTTTCTTTGTGGCAGACCTGGGTGATGTCCTTAAGAAGCACCTTACATGGGTACGTTTCTTGCCTCGTGTCACACCTTTCTATGCTGTGAAATGCAATGAGAGCAGAGCTGTTGTAAAGACACTGGCAACACTGGGAACTGGCTTTGACTGCGCAAGCAAGGTTTGACATTTTTGTCTGAAATTTCAAAACTAAATTTAAAAACTAATACTCAGAACTAATACTGACTTATGTATATCTTCCTTTAGACTGAGATCCAGCTTGTGCAGTCGCTGGGAGTGGAGCCCAGTAGGATCATTTATGCCAACCCCTGTAAGCAGGTGTCACAGATAAAGTATGCTTCTGCACATGGAGTGCAAATGATGACCTTTGATAATGAAGTGGAGCTTATGAAGGTTGCTCAGAGCCATGACAATGCCAAGTGAGTAGCTTTCTGTATTCCGAATCAGAGAAAGTATGCCATTGTGTTATTTAATGATAAAAGTCCATCATCTCATGGTAATTTGTATATCCATACAGGTTAGTGCTGCGTATAGCTACAGATGACTACAGCAAAGTTCAAGCTGAGTGTGAAGTTTGGAGCCACACTGAAAAGCAGCAGGCTGCTTCTGGAGAGGGCAAAGGAGTTAGGGCTGGACATCATTGGAGTCAGCTTTCATGTAGGCAGCGGCTGCACAGACCCAGAGACATTCACCCAGGCCATTGCAGATGCACGCTGTGTCTTTGACATGGGGGTGAGTAGTTACATGCTGTGGAATTTGCTTGTCTGAATTTACTTGTCTGATGGTGCTGCATTACTAAATTGAAACTTTAACTGTCCCTCAGGCTGAGTTGGGCTACAATATGACCCTGCTGGATATTGGCGGTGGCTTTCCTGGCTCTGATGATTCCAAGCTGAAGTTTGAGGCGGTTAATGTTCTTTATATTAATTTGAGTGTTTTATTAAAAAACAAACAAAAAATGAAGCATTACATCTTTGGATACAAGCTAAAGTGCTCATTTTGGTTCACTTAGATTACTGCTGTAATCAACCCTGCACTGGATAAGTACTTTCCTGCAGACTCTGGTGTGAGGATAATTTCTGAGCCTGGACGATTCTATGTGGCCTCTGCATATACGCTAGCTGTCAATATCATTGCTAAAAAGGTTAACACAAGAAAGCAATTGGGCTCTGATGGTAAGACCCTGCTTCGTGATGACAAACATGGAGACAATGGGACCGATGACAGAACTCTAATGTACTATGTCAATGATGGTGTTTATGGATCTTTTAACTGCATCGTTTTTGATCATGCACATGTGACTCCCATTGTACACAAGGTACGGAAATAATTGCATATGATCTGTTATGTTTTTAATATCCTATATTAATCCTTATTAATATGCTATATGATATGTAAATTTCATTTAATTTTATCACTGCATATATTAATAAACATTACTATTTTGTTGTGCTCCATAGAAACCCAAACCTGATGAGCGCATGTACCCATGCAGTATTTGGGGTCCTACCTGTGATGTCGTGGACCTCATTATTGAGCTGTGTACCCTACCTGACCTTCAGGTAGGAGACTGGCTGCTGTTTGAAAACATGGGTGCTTATACTGTAGCTGCTTCGTCCACATTTAACGGCTTCCAAATGCCAGACATCTATTATGTCATGTCCAGATCCGCTTGGTGAGTTCACGTTTTCTTATTTCCGACAGTGTTTCTTCTTGCACTGAGTTTCTTCTATATCATATTTTAGGCAATGCATGCAGCAGATCCATGCCCGGGGAATGCCTGCTCTGGTGGAAGAACAGATCCATGTGAATATACCAGGCCACTATGGCTGTGAAAGCACCCCAGAGTTCTGTGCTGCTCGCATTCCCTAAGATATTGCAGATGCAGTAAAAAACATCTGCTTCGCAATAATTTGTAAAATAATTCAGGAAACAGTGTTGGTTCCCAATTATTTCGAGCACTGTCAATTGTTATGTTTTTACAGTCAATGGTACAAATGCCCAGAATGTATGTATCTGCTTTGTTTTTATACAGTTACTTAACTACAGGAGACAACAGGAGAGCCCGCCCTCCTAATTCACATCCAGTAAAATATATGATATTATAATGACTACATTATCAGTCATATAATATATATAAATTCTCACTTTCTCAATATAACTATCAGTTTGGATGACTTAAAATGTCTGTTGTAAAACAGGGTGTCTACAGCTGTAACACTTACAAAAATAAGCTGTCTGGTAATATGCATTTCCTTTTCATTCATGTTATAGTCCAATTCCGAATAACTTCAGAGGAAAGCAACAAAAAATTTTACTCTGACCAACACATCTTAGCTTTCCTTGTCCATGCTTGGTAAAAGCTGTGAATGCCTTCACTCACTAAACACAAGAGGGGACGTAAATTAAGAAAATATATCAAGTTATTGTCTATCAAATGTTCTTCACCATGCAAAAATGCAATGAGCGTATTTGTTGCAGTGTGTATGTACACAAAGTTCATCATTTTATTTCATTTTTAATATGAGTTCAATCACAGTTTAATACTCCTTAGGTTTATTTTCCAGTCAAACTTTCATTTTAAATGCATAACCAAACAGGTAATTGATTAAAAAAATAATTTAATTTTTGGACAACTACAGCTGTCTTTTAACCAGCTTCTGGAATTTTTTACTTTACAAGCATTAAGTATTTGTCTATGCCCACTTCTTCTCCCACCTCAGTGCTGAATGGCTACCAATGGATTTATTTTCCTTGTATTTCCTTGTATTTATTGATAATGTGACTGCTGACAAAGTACCAATCCTGAAGAGCATTGGGTTATATTATCTGTCATACTCAGGCAAAACCTTCGAAAAACCCATCAGACGGCACTTTGCACTGCAGATGGACAATGAACTTAAACGCACATCAAAAGCAATCCAAGACTTTTATGGTTACTACAAATAAAAAGTGTTGTAATTAACTTGTTGCATTTGTACATTGTTCACTTAATTTGGTTGTAAATAAATCTGAAAGTCATTTTCATTATTTTATATATACAGCTGAAATACCAATTACAAACCAGTCCACCTGGCACAACAACATATCAGAGTTAAAGTCAAAGTTTTTAACTATTCTTCACAGCAGACATCAGAATGCAAAATGAAGGAAAAAAATGTGATCTCTGTAACTCTAGTTGTTGCATAGTTGCTGCTAGGAGATGAACTAAATTGTGTCTCGATTGTCAAGATATTTTGCCATGAATTTAAAAGTATTCAGATTTTACTGCTGTGTGTGAAATTTAGCTCTGTATAAGAGAACACCACATTATTATTCTTTGCATTTTCCTCCCTCATCTGTATATCCTGAGCTATTCCCTTTGATCCCTCATGTACATTCTGCCCTTCCTCTCAGTCTTTTTCTGGCAAAGAGATAGGGGAAAGAAATGTGCTGATTCAGCTGGTTTGGCTGGAGAAAATGATCTCAGTGTACCGTCTGTCTGCATTAAAAGAGCTCCACACAGCCGGAAAATATCCTCCAATATGTAGAAATCATTAGAAAAGCCTGGTGTCTAATACAGTAGATAAATGCACAGAATAAATGCAAAAGTGTTTGGTTATAAACTAAAAGTTTTTGTTGGTCTACAGACATATTCCAGGCTCAGGGCTGTGGTTTGCGACCCAAAATGCAGAGCTTTCTTGATGTAGTCTGACAAACGTCAAAGGCTGATGATATCCAATGACTTTTGTTTCCTAATGAGTTGTACAGCTCTTGAGGTGGCTTCACCTAAAATATGGTCACCAGTATTCTGATTCAAGCATCTTTTAATAAGCAATTTAATAGCCTTAAGTCATGGAAAACAGCTAAATTTCCAGCCAAACTCTTACAACAAATAATTCAAATGCAATAATGTAGACCTAGATTGAGGTTTATTAATGTAATGAAATGAACAGCAGAAAGGAAAAAAGACAATTTTGCGAATAATAAAGTTAAGCCATATTTCGCTAAGTATTTTTGTTGTTTGTTTGTTTGAATCCATTGGAATCTCTGCAACTGATTTTATTTCACCAATAGCTTTTTGTGTATGTGTTAAAAAATAATGTGAAAAAGTCAAGAATACAATAGAATATTGGATACAGAAAGTATGAATTTTATTGTAAAAGCACAGAATTATTACCATTAATGCATTTTTATTCACATTGTGTTAATACTCAAATGGATTAAAGTATAGGTTAGGAAATATTTGTTTAACTAAAGCATAAAACCATATACCAAAAGCAGGTTTATGTAAATTATACTTTCTTGGAGGTAGTTTGATTAAGCTGGAAAAAAGAATTAAACAAACGAATGGGTGTATACCTGTGCAATGCATAAAATCATAAAAATATTGCAGATACATGTCAAGAGCTTCATTTATTGTTTAACTCAAGCAGCAGAATAAAGAAAAGGTATGTGAACTTCAACTGTCACATGCCAAAAGTGGCTGGTTTGAGTATTTCTTCTGGGATTTTTACACACAACCGTCTCTAGAGTATAAGCAGGATGGTGTGGAAAAAAAATACACTGAGTGAGCGACAATACTTTGGGTGGTAATGTGTTGTTGATTATTATAGTTATTAGAAGTTATTAGAAGTGCCAGGAAAATGTAACCACTAGTAACCACTCTGTGCTGAACAGAAAAGCAGCTCAGTATGTTCCAAATGGGTTTTCACAACCACAAAAAAACATTTTTTATCATGTTCTACATATTTTCCATGTCATTTGTCCAAGTAAATAATAGAAATAACTGACTGCTGCACCTTTAACGTCAGTACAAAAGGCACAAATCTGGGAGTGTTTGTTTCCAGTTTCCAAACAAGACTGTGTAATACCTGACGACACCAGGTAATTACAAATATACAAGTCTGTGCTGCCTTTATGGCACGAAAGCCCATTTAGGCACAGCCCATGTACATATATGGGAGGCTATAATTTGGAAGAAGTGAACAAAGAGTTTCGATTACAAGTAGCTTTAATATATGAAAGCAAAGGCTCATCCCAGGTACACCAGTTATTGAAGTATTCACACAACACAGACACGAATCACAACAAAGCATTTCACTGTTTCTCATCTTAAATTATCTTAAATTACATTCCTTTCTGCATCCTAGACTAAACAGGACATTGAAAATTAGTCCAAGGCCAGGATTTTGTCTACAAAAATAAAGATTAAAGGAAAACTCCACCCAATGTGTTTACATTTAAATATAGTTAATGTTTTTATAGATTCTGGTGATAATTTCATGGTTGGTGTTGTAATGTCATTAGTGTTAGTTAAAGTTAAAGTTAGTGGCTGTCTGGCACTTTAACATTACAGGGGGACTGTTAGAACATGATTATTCAACAAGGGAAAAGATTTATCTATAGATCACAGCAGAATTTATTATTTGTTCTGATCTCTTCTGTTATTTCTGGTGAAGAAAGACTCTGTTAACCCAACATATCCTTTTGCTTAAACCAGTTAAATCTGGTGTTGTTTCTATAGCATGTGTTGAAACATCTGTATCTGTATAGGCTGATGTCCTAACAATTGTGCAAGTGTGTGGAGGAGTACAAGAACAAAGCTGCGTCAATCACATTAACAAGAATGACTCACATCCATAATGGTATGCCAGATCATGTGATCAGATCAAATATCATTGAGCATGTGCATGAGTGTAAGAGAGAGACCGTGTGCAGATGGGGAGGGCTTTGGGTTGTCTGTCTCCTCCTCTTGTCCCTATGCCAAGAAACTCCTCTGACGTGGATTCCAAGAAGTCTTCCCTATGGAAAGACTGGTTAATGTGGGTCATGGTGATAACTTTACGTCCTGAATTTGCCTGAAATGAGGGGAATATTGATTCTCCACTCTTACCAATTGTCCAACATGGTTTAGGGAGGAAAGAAAAAAAAAGTTTTTTTTTTTTTTTTTTTTTTAGAGTTAAATTAACACTTTGTCTGCAACTATCAGATTTTTCTAACCTGGGAAAGAACATTTTCTGCCAGGTACATTGTTCTGAAATACAAAATCAATTATGTAATACATGTTGGCAAGGAATGTGGAGTAATGTCTGTGTTCCTCTTTGCATGTCTCTTGTGACAGAATAAGACACACAGGATTTGGTCAGTAGTCTTGCTTAAAAAATGAGCATCATCAATAGATTAATATTGACAGCAGACCTGTTAACACAAATATATAATATTGTGAAAATGTTTCTCACACAAAACTATATGTTCTGTATGAGTAATCTTCCCTCACACACACATTACTCCTATTCTTAAAATTTGGGGGAAAAATAGAAAACGTTATATTATCTGTGGTCACGTCATCACAGGACACTGCAGATCTGTTAAAACGGTGACGTCAAACAACAGATAAACACATCATCTCTAACTCTCCTTGTCTTATCAGAAAGTGATTATACATAAGCTTGGAGCCAAATACAATAAAGTATACTGTTTATATTAAGTGTAACTTAACTGAGGCAAAGAGGAAAAAAATCCTCTGAACCAAATTACAGATTATTCCACAAAGCTTATAAATATTAAAACACACTTCATAGCCAAAGGATTTGTGAACACCTGACGATCACACACCTATGTGCTTGTTGAACATCTCGTTTCAGATTTAGTCCTTCTTTTTTTTTGACGTTATAATAATTTCTAATCTTTAGGGAAGATTTTCTTCTAGATATTGGAGCATGGCTGAGCAGATTTGTCCGTTCAACCACATAAGCAATTCGGGAGAGGATGTCTGTGACGTAATCAAAGTTCTGCTTTATTCCAAAGGCATTCAGAGGGGTGGAGGTCAGGGCTCCGTGCAGGACACTTGAATTATTCGCTCCAACTTTGGCAACAGTTTAAAGAAGGCCCACATATGGATGTAATAGTTAGGTGACCACAAACATGTGGCCAGATATTTTAGGTAACTAGTTGAATATTTCGTTACCTAACTAGTTTTGAAAAAAAAAAGTCTCCCTGGTATTAAAACTTGACTGTATTACGTTGGCTGTTAAACATGTTGTCATTTGTCCAACTTTCTAATGTGTTGTAAACATCACCAATGTGACCCTTATGTTGTTGTATGGACACAGCACAAAAACCAGTTCATAGTGTGCATTTGTTGTCATTTTAAATTTAATGGCACCATCAATGTTTTCCAAGAAACTGCTATAGCTGGAAGCCAATAGTGTTGCCAGAAATAAAGCTTTTCTTAGTTGGAAGGTTAAAACTTGCAGAGTCACATACTGACCTACAGGCGCCTTTACAGTGTACACATGTAGTATCTCACATAAATATAGTTTCTATATGTACACACAGCTTCAGCTATGCCTTTCCAACTCTGCCTCCTAAGAAAAAAGCCCACCTACATAGTACAGCAGAAATTCTGACTCAGTCCTTTAGCCTTAACCAACTTAACCAACAGTATATTTCATCTTCACAGGCCCTGAACAAAATTGGAACATCATCTTACTCATCCTCAGACTTTACTCATTAAAAGTGATGTGCTTCCTAGTGTTTGAAGCTAGAAATAGAAAATTGCCTCATGCTCTGGTTTGGAAAGAGATCACAGGATCTGTCTGGAAACACAGTGACAAAATGGGAATAGATTAGAAAAGGTCTGGAATATGGCCTGGAAGCCATATTCACAACCACCGCTAGAGCAATGTAGTCTTTACACATAATGAAGTTTCTTA
The DNA here is from genome assembly GCF_030014155.1 of Tachysurus vachellii. Taxonomy (NCBI): domain Eukaryota; kingdom Metazoa; phylum Chordata; class Actinopteri; order Siluriformes; family Bagridae; genus Tachysurus; species Tachysurus vachellii. The sequence continues at coordinate 10,083,311 of NC_083469.1, forward strand.
TGTTAGGCCTAAAGTGGAAACATTGACAACTTCAAACCAAATGCACGTTTCAAATTCTGAAGACTCAAATTTAAGAGTAGGTTAATTCTAGTCAAAAATGCATCTCATACAGTATTACAGAATTTATAACTCCATGTAATTATCTGATAATCTGATATAGGTTTTGATCTTTTTTTTCTTCCATTTTTTGTTCTAATAGGCTTAGTGAACTATGCTAAATATCCTAGGAATGGTAAACGGTTGCCAAGCCTTTCACTACCTTTAAACTAAGACAGACTAATTCACTACTTTTAAACAACACTTAAAGCTTTGCTTGCTTTTTTGTTAATAGTACATTAAAAAAACATTTATTTTTAAAGAAAAGAAATCACTGTTGAGAT